>NC_045789.1:93106485-93400219 GCF_009873245.2 Balaenoptera musculus | reverse complement strand
TTCATATAAGTACATGTAATGGTGAGATATTTTGTGGAGACAAAGCTACAGAGGCTTGAGCCAATAGAACCCTGTACAACTTTGACCCCAAGACCTGAGTGTTATATCAGGCAACAGGCAGGAAGCTCTTCTGGATTCTGTGTGGCATGTTTCAGTCCTCCTCAAGAGTCCTCTGTTGCTGGAACTTCCCTGGTGGCGCAGTGGTTAAGAATCTGCCTGCCAATGTAGGGGACACGGATTTGAGCCCTGGTCCGGGAAGATCCCACATGCCGGGGAGCAACTAAGCCCGTGCGCCACAACCGCTGAGCCGGTGCTCTAGAGCCCGTGAGCCACAACTACTGAGCCCGTGTGCCACAACTACTGAAGCCCGTGTGCCTAGAGCCTGTGTTCTGCAACAAAGAGAAGCCACCACAATGAGAAGCCTGCGCAACGCAACGAAGAGTAGCCCGCGCTCACCACAACTAGAGAAAGCCCGCACACAGCATCGAAGACCCAACGCAGCCAAAAATTAAAAAAAAAAAAAAAAGAGTCCTCTGTTGCCTACTCTGGTTTTATATCTTCATGTCTCTGAGTCAGGAACCCGGCCCCCTTCATTAACTCATTTTTCTAACTCAGGAGATGCGGTGTATTATTGTATCCTGAACAGCGTATCCATGGGAGGGCTTCAAAAGTCATTCTTAGTGATGATTATGGTTAGGGTTGAGTTTCAATTCTGGCAGGCCAAAAATTAGGAATCAGGTAAGATTACACCTGAATATCTTTTTAAGTCAAAAAACTAACATACCATCCTTCTCTCCGCTGGATGAGAGCAACCAAAATCATCAATCACGAGAGCCTAAATTCAGAATATTTTCAAGGCTGAAATAAAATCTCTAGTCCTTACGTATGTAGGATATTCCCACACTGCTGGAGTTACTGGAGGCTATGTAATCATCAGTGCTAAAAAAATATATGTCAAGATCCATTTCCATGTGTACAATCAGAAATTTATCCTGTACGTCGACCTTAGCTATCACTCCTGTGTGAAGGAGATGGTCAACATTCCATGTCCACACTCATGAGGTCTGCTCTTCAAGAGCCTGTAACTTAGTTGAAAATTATAGCCCACATTTATGGAAGACTTGCCCAGAGCCCATGTCAAGCACCATGCTTGGATTATCTCATTTATCTTCATTTATCACACATCATGGGAGAGATGGTATTATCCACTTTTCAGATGATGAAACTCAGGATCATTGTTAGTAACAAACCCAAGACCATACAGCTATAAATCATGTTAGAATTATATAGAGTGGATCAGAGGAGAAAGCTACCACTTCTGGTTGGGATGTTACAGAAGGTTTAGGATGGGGCACGTTTATGCACTCAAGCTTGAAGCAGTGATTCCTGTAACAAAAATGTAGACAATTCACCATCAAGCCAAAAATTGAAATTTACCCTGACACTCATTCATTTTAATCTATTAATTGATCATACATGTATATGTGTATATATATACATTTGCTATGTGCCAAACACTATTCTTTGCATTGGAATGCAGCTTGTATTAATTGTTTATATTAATAGCCAAATTCAATATCCTCATAATGCTTTTATATTCTTGGGGGGAGGGAACAAGGCAATGTGCAAATGAACAAATACATGGGACATCAATTTGTGGTAAGTCCAATAAAGTTGAATAAAACAGGTTCAGGGTAAGAAAGAGTGATGGGAGTGGCAGGGCTGCCATATTTTGTATAGTTGTCAGGGAACAACTCACTGAGACCTCATAGCCTATGGGAGGGAGAGAGCCATTGGTGTATCTGGGGGAAGATCATTTCACAAGAGGGCAATGGCCAGTGGAGGCCTTGAGGCTGGCAGGGGAGTGGCTGGAGGTGAAAGATGAGATAAGACAGGGAGCTAGGACCAGGTAATTCTAAGTCTTGTAGTTAGTAAGAACTTGTTTTATCATGACAGCAATATAAATGGAACATTGAGTGTGTTTGAGCAGAGAAATTGCATTTATATTTTAAAGGATTACTGGCTGCCTCTTAAGTGATAAGTCTAACATTACAACTTTGAACCTAAAATGACACGAAAATATAACTCCTACATAATGCATTCAGGCAGCCTCACTGCAACAGATCATTGAATTCTGATCAGCATCTTATTAGTAAAACAAACCTATAAGTCCAGAGTGGTTGACATAGAAGTCCCCATAGATTCACTGCAAAAACTTGTGTAGAGCCTACAAATAGTCACAGGGTTGTGTCAGGAGCTCCAAAACTAGTTTGGAAACAAAGGAGAACAAAAGTAAATCCAGTTACCTCAGCAACTGAAGGGATTTGTCTTACTGCAGGAGGGCCTCACATACAATTGCACATCTGTTAAATTGAGCTGAAGGGCAGACAGCACTAAGTCTAGGTATTTTCTGTGCCACCAGGAGATTTCTAGCTCTACAATGAACTTGTGCCTTGTACAAGAACGTGAGGACTGTGCTGTGAGGTAAGAGCTTCTCCAATCAATGCCCCTTTGCAGAGCTCAATCCCCATATCTGCAGGCCAAACTTCAAGACCTCCAATCTGCATGTCCTACTGTACTTATCAAATCAGATGTTCAATTCTTCTTCTCCTGGTTTCAAAACATCCCCAAAGGCATTCTATTTTTGTTCCGCTTCCTCTTTCCTACAATCATCATTATCATGATCCAAACCTCCAAGACTCGACAATTTGAGGTCCTCTTCAACTGCTCCCTCTTCTTTAAATTCAATATTTAATGACAAAAAATCAGTCAACTCTTCCTTGTAATGCTTTGCTAGCCCCTCTGCTCCTACTTCATTGAAGTTGTCATCTGTTTATATTTAAATACTAAGAAAGAGCCTCTCTTTCCCCTGGTTCTATCCAATCTCTCCCTGTCTTACATACCTCCCAGCTTAGGAGGTGATTTAGGTTATGGAATTCCCTTCATCAAGAACCTATTACAGCTCACTCTTTCATTTGATGAATGAAGTCAGAGTTCTGTTATCTAGATTTGGAGACCCTCCCAGTCTTGACAGTCTCCAAGTATTGTCAAAGAAATCCAGAGCTGGACAGTAAAAAAATAAAAATAGATTTTATTGAGGAACTCTTACACTAGGGGAAAAAAGACCTCAGGATAGAACTGGTTGCAAAGCAAGGACAAGAGGGGATTTTAGGACCAAGGATCAGGTTGGGTTGGGGGAAGGTTGTCGGTGGGTAAAGAATTACTAAAAGGAAACATGAGGGATGAGGGTGGGGCATTCTGGTTAAACAGATCTAATAGGATTCTTGCTGAAGACAGCTCAGGATGATCAGATATTACCCAGATGACTGTGGGGCATAAGAAATTTGATCAGATATTGAGGATGATCAGATATCAAGGGTTGGGAATCTGGATAAAATGACATAGGAGGATTCTTGCTAAAACTGGGAAATACAAAGACAGACACAGAAGCCCAAAGTTTGAGGCCTAGGTGAGAAGAGAATTCAGAGAAGCCTGATAACCTTTGGCCAGGAAGAGCATCTTCTCAGTATCTTGTTCCATGCAACTGGCAGAATTTAGCCAGATTCTTCTCCTCACAGACCCTCACATATAACATACACCTACCTCTGCCTTTCCTCTTAAGAAAATCCAGCATGAATTGTTTATTCCCTGTCTCTCCGCAATCAGATCTCAGTCTTCAGAACCCAGCAAAAAAATCTACATCATAAAACCTTTACGAAATCAACAGTTCACCATGACTCTCTTACATCTCAGAGTTTATTCTTTAAACTGATGAGATTTTATGGAGCATAAAACTTTATACTGGGCTCTGTGTCACACACTGAAAGAGACACAAAGAATTCAACAAGATCCTTCTAGCTGTGACCATCAGATGTTCTGCTGTATCTTCTTTTCTAATAACGCCCCTGAAGTTCATATAAGTAGATGGAAGAAAAAGAAATGTATCATTTCCAGTTATAACTTAAAAAAGGGATGTGCCTTCTACTTTTCCTCTCCCTCTTTGCTGTGGATGCAACGTGGACATGATGTTGAAGTTGGTGAACTCATCTTGGGCTGTGAGGTAGAAGTCTTATGAAAAAGGAGGAATTGGTTTCTGGATTATTGTGGAACTCATCACGCTATGGACATGAGGTAATGCTTATAAAAGACTTAGTATGGTTGCTGGCAGATAGCACATAATAAAAAAATAAATAAAAGAGAATAAGAATGATGTTGATGATGATGAAAAAGAGGTTGATATTTGTGGTGATAACTCTGATGATGGTCATGATGCCTTCACTAACAATGTACACTTAGGAATCTAACTTTTCATCACTTCTGGCTGTGAAAATAAAGCAGCAGGTTTAACAACTCAAAGTAAACTAGATTATATTCAATCTTTCTCATTGTTTGGGATAGAAAAACTAATGTTAAGCAGCCTTTGGTAGCTCTTTGCTAAGAACATTTTTTTTTTTTTAAAGTAGAATCCAAAGAAATGGTAGATAGAGAAATAACTGAGAGGCAGAAGAAAAGAGAACTGTTTATAGTCAGAGAAATTAACTTGATCTAAATAACAAAGAATTTGGGGTTTGTGTATAAGAATAAGAAAGGCCTCACAAGCTGGGACTAAAGGGACCTTGAGTGATTCCTTCTTATGAAACTTGGAAGTAATTCAGGGTTTAAAACAGATGGCAGTAGAGGAAAAAGCTTTGGCAAGTTTGCTGCAGGTAATGAATTGTAATGCCTTCAATGTCCTTTGAGAAATTAAATAAATATTAAAATTCATTTTAAGTTGCCAATAAGCGTTTAGACTGGTATCGTTTGAACTTCACTGCATGCAGAGACTGGACCATAAGGGGTCACTGTTTTTATTAAGGTTACAGTAGTTTAAAAATATGGATCTTTTTACAATGACAATGCTTAGATTTTTTTTCTGCCACTGTATTTATTTTAAGTGTAAAGCAGCATGCCTACATGGTGTGGTTTTTTTCCAATGAAAAAAGCAAATTGTAGAAAACTACTCTGAATAAAATGAGATAACTGAAGGATTTAGAAAGAAATATCACAGGATTTGACTTGTGTTTTGTCAAGGTATTTTTGCCTCAGTGTGGAAGAAGGTGTTATATGCTAGAATTATACAAAATTACCGTAACTGTAATGAATTGTAAGCTATTACACAGTGAGGAGCAAGATTATACCTCTTAATCTCCCCACCCAGAACCTATCATTGTAAAAGACACAGGAACTCAATGTATATGGTCTGATATCTAAAACTGAAATACCATTGTGCACTTGTATACTCACCTCAAGGTTGAAGAATTCTGTATATGTTATCAGATTTTGTTCCTGCCTCCCTAAAATTACTGCTGATGCTTATATGGTAACAGAGACCCCAAAACGTCAAATATTTGGTTTTTCTAGTTTTCCTGACTCCTTCTTGAATGGTTTTCCATTAATACACACTGACTTTTAGGTCATTATTTTTTTCATGTGTTTGTGTATCTTATATACATATGCATATATATGCATGTACATATGTATGTATTTTATATATTAGGAGACAGGCACTGTTTTTACTCTTTATAAATAATGACTTATTTATCCTCATAATAATATTTTGTGGTTAGTCCTAATGATATACACATTTAATAAATGTGGGACTTGAGACCTAAAAGGATAATTCATTTGCCCAAGGTCATACATCTAGACCATCACACCGCTGGGATTTGAACCATGATATTCCACTCCAGGATCTTTGTTACACTTATCATTCTCTGCTCACAGAAATGGAACTAGAACCCCAGTTTTCCAGAAACTAATGCTAGGCATAAACATTTCAGCAGGGGTCTCAAATACATACAAGGCCAAACAGACGGCATGAGATAGTGCAGCAGATGTGTGAAGAAAAATGCTGGAAATCCATGAGAGAAACATAAGGATGGCTGTAAATCTGAGAGCCTGGGCCTCTCCACAAGCCGGCAGCCTTATGTCTTACAGGGTACAGGTCCGCTTTTGCTAGATATCCCACTTTTTCAATTTTTAAATATCGGCTCCAAAAACTCTAAACATTCTGGGGCTAGACATAATACTTCCTCTTTGGGTCCAGTCCAGTGCATGGCCCAATGGTTTTTTAATCTCCCCCGCTCATCATGTACTTTGCAAAACTGAAATAACATGGGCAGGAAAAGAAGATTTGACCCTAAATCTTGGCTCCAGAGTTTACTAGCTCTGACCTTGACATATTACTTCACCTCTTTGAATCTCACTTTTTTCGTCTCAAATTAAGAATCATGCCTACCTTGCTAAGACTACTGTGGCAATTAAATGAAATAAGGCATGAAACTCAATTAGAACAGTATTCCACACTTAGCACATGCTTCCATAAATGTTCATAGTTAATGTGTATTTCTACCCCATGTTAACTTCTGTTTTATTATTCATCATTTCCTTGATTAGTTTAGAATTTGGGTCAAAGAGGGACTTATACCTAAGTAAGTTGCTTTCTAGTTAATGCCATGCTTAGGGTCAAGATAAAGTACAATTTAATTTAAACAGCTTTTTCCATGACTGACTGAGGCTGGCCATGGGCTTTATTGCCTTGTACTTAAGGTGCCAATCTGGGTGAAATGTAGGTTCACTTTAGAGATAACATTCTAAGGAAAATGCTTAAGTCATTTTTGTTAACCTGTTTGGCCAAGTTTTAGACCTTTTCTGGGAAGAAAGTTTAGATAAGACCAAAGAGGAAGGGCCAGGGAGAGAGGGTGGGCAGAGGAGAAGGTGGGCACTAGGGAAGCCAATGCCAGCCTTCTTTCACTTTTGCAAGTGGTTGCTCTCTCTCCAGTTGTGGTGGTTGGAGCCTCAGAAGGACAGAGAAACCACCTGGGCATGTCAAAGGGGTGGGGGGCTTGTTACACCAGGATGGCAGAGCTGAGAAGTCAAACAGGGGTCTGTGTGGTCACTGAGACTTAGCTAGAACAGCAGGAAACCCTTACTCTCTTGGGCCAGAGGACAGAGGAAGGTATTTCCAGAAGCCAGGGGTGGGGGTCACCTGGAGGAAGCCAGAACAGGTGGGCCTGCCTGGCAGGACATGGGCTCATAGGGGAAATGCAGGTTGGGCCTGAGGGGACCCAGGAGAAATACCTTGGCTTCCCTCTTCTCCTCTCTCCAGCCTGCTCCCAGGGCTTCACACCCAACCAGAAACCAGCTGACCAGAGAGCCTGGGACATCCAGTCTCAGGGATCAACACGCCTTCACTCTCTGATTCACTCAAGGGCAAGCGAAGAGCAAATTTGGCTCTGAGAGCAGATAGGCTCAGGGGTAACCATTTTTTTAAACGGTTATTTAAGGTACTCATGTGTGGCAGTGGTGGTAGGACATCTGTTTAAACGTGCACATTATTTTAATTGTTTTGTGGGTCAGTCACCTTTAGAAAGTATGTAATGATAGCATGCTATTCCATAATTACAAACTGCTTCATGATAAGTTGATATGCTGCCCTTTGTCATTTCTACATTTTGCATTTGTACTTTTTCGTTCATTTTAAACCAAGTTTATGTAACATATAAATATTTTACACTGAAAAACAATCATTTCCATGTATGTTCTCTTAGGTTCTTTCTTAAAATAGGTAACCATCAGCTTATGATGATGATGATGATGATTATGATGACGTATTGCTAGTGTGAGCTCCCTACATCACCGCATTTAAGAAGAATTACAATAGCACCTAAGGCTGGCCTGGAAATCAGAGTCAAAAAATCTAGTTCTAATCAAAGCTCCACTGCATACCAGCAAGATGACGTTTGAGTGACTTTCTTATGTTCTTTGAGTTCAAGTTTCTTCCTTTACTAACATGAAGTAAGGATTCCTGCCTTATTGAGTTGAGGGAGGAATAAATAATACAAGAGAAGTACAGTACACAGGGTCTGACTCAGAAGAGGGATCCAATCAATGCTTTTTTTCCCCTTGCCTTTCAGAAGTCATTTTATATTCCTTTTTTATTTGAAAGATTAATTTTCAATAGCTGTCTTTTCTATTTCCAAGCCTGAGAAGTTCCTGTTCTGATAGAAAAAAAAATGCAAAATACCGCCATGCTCGGGGTGCCCTTTCCCACGGTCTCCCAAGCTGATGCCTACACCACATCTTCGAAACCTCTCATTTCTGTTCTTTCTGTCATTTATACCCTCAGCCATTTTAAGTGCCTTTCCTGCTGCCATTTAAATTATCTTATCACTCAGCTGTCTTGCTTCCCTTAGTGAAACGATTTTCACAGAAAGCACTAAGCTTTTTCCCTGGCATTCCCTAATGACAACATCAGTAAAAAATGTGGAAGTTACTGGGAAAGGAATGAGGGAGCAAGGTGTCAGCACTAGCATTTTTTCCTTCTGGAAAAAAGTACACAGATTTATTTAAATTTTTTAAAAAGAGAGAGAGACGTGTTTATAAACAAAACAGCAGACAAAAATGTGTTTCCTTCACTTTCTAGATTCTTTGGCTAAGAAAATCCTACGGGAACTATTTCTCCTGTAAAATGATGGACCGTGGAATCCCAGTCTTTTCTCATCTGTGTCCGTCCATCGTTTCCCAGGAGCAAATAGCAAAGGACATTTTCTGGGACAGTCCTCTAAAGACTGATAATTCTCTTGTTCTCAGCCTGGCTTCATTTTATATGAGATACCCGACTGTGTGGAAAACAGGCATTTGCAAAATGTTTCTTTTCATTAAAAAAAAATCAGTTTATAGAAATGGAATCTCCTCCATACTTTTATGGTTTTCTTTTTTTCCTGCTTTTTGAACCATGTGTTTCTTTGGTTTTGTGTTGGTTTTTTTGGGAGGGGTGGGGCATTGTCTGTTGGGCATTGTTTTTTGGGAGGGGTGGGGCATTGTCTGTTGGTTGGTTGGTTGGTTGGCTGGTGTTTTGGTTTTGCAGAGGTCTCGTGAATTCAAGTTTTTCTTTAGCCCACCCTAAGTTTAAATTATTGAGCTGACTGCTTGTGGAACCTGTGCCCAGTGGCTTCATTGAGCACAGAGAACCTAGAAGAGACTAGATGAGGAGATATGTCCAGGGGCTCTGACTTGTAAGGCCTTTGTCTGCCTGTTGGACCTCATGCCTTACACTTACCCCAACACCACACTCCAGACACACAGGCCTCATTCTTCTTCCCTCATCCAACCCAAATTTCCTCCAAACATGAGACTCTTACGTGCTCTTCCCTCTACCAGGAATGTATTTCCCTTATAGCTTTCTATGCTGCCCCACCCTGTCATCACTCCTCAGTTCAAATATCACCTCCTCAGAGGGCCTTTTCTAAAGTGCATGATCTGAAGTAACCCCTTCATGACCTTCATTGTCCAATCTATCTTTCTATTATGTCATCTTCAGAGCAATCGTCTGAGGCCATCTTGTTTATTCATTTGTTTGTTCACAGTCAATCTCTATGCACTAGGATATAAGTCACTGAGAGCAAAGATAGTATTGGTATTGTTCCATCCCTGTATCGCTAGATGGCACCTGGCACATAGTAGATGTTCATTAATAACTGTGGAATGAATGAATGATTGAGTAAAGAATCATTCAATGATGTCATCTGTAGGCAGCATATGTGAGCTCTTAGAGACTGGTCACTAGGTCTTTTTCATTATTTTTCCCCAATGTCCCTCACAGCTTGGCATAACAAATGGCAACTGAGTGTCTACTATGCGTCAGGCAGCATGGTGAATGAAGGTCATATACAATTTAGCAATTGAAGCAGAAACCTTGCCCTAGTGGAACTCCTAGTGCTTAGGAGAAGCCAGGCAATTAAATAAGCAGTTATATAACCCTGTGATAATGCTCCCCTATAGAAAGTAAGCATCTTTTGAGATGTTACAGTAGGGGAAGCTGATAGTCTATGGACAGCTGGGAGTTGGCAGGAAAGATTGAATAAACGGAGGGACAGAGACGTAAAGGGAATAGAAAGGGGATGAAGGAAAGAAGGAAGACAAACCCCTGTATGTCCTCCTTACATGGATTGGATCCATGATTAGAAGATACCATTCAACTCTCAAAAATGCTCCTGGAAAATAATCATCATTGCCCAATTCATAGATAGAGACACGAGGCTCTTGCTAGTTAAATCCCTTACCCTTTGCCCCACAAGTTTATTCATAGAGCCAGGACCAACACCAGATATCCTAGACTATTGTTCATTTCCTATATCTTGTGCCTTCCTGGTCATGATGCCTCAAAAAACGGTCTGGCTATTGTAAAGACAAGGATTCCCAGACTCGTGGCATTGCCAAGGACCTCAGGGAGCATTCTAGTTATAGAAAAGATCTCAAGATAAATAATTTCACAAAAATGATATGGCTAGGTAGAGGGCTCAATTCTCGTTTATACTTGTACCTTTTTATTTTTACCAGTTTGTAAGAGAACTTGTCATGACCAGAGAACTTGTCATGACCAGGGCAGGGATTGCCCCTAGGCAGGATAGAAATGTCTGCAAGGAACAATCACGGGGAAGGAGAGAAGGCCTTTCAGTTTCTAATACAAGCTAACTTGACTCTGCCTTTATCCTTGAATTTGATCACCTGTGAAAGCCACTGGTCCCTTTTATTTTTATTTTTTAAATTTTTTTAACATCTTTAATGGAGTAAAATTGCTTTATAAGGTTGTGTTAGTTTCTGCAGTATAACAAAGTGAATCAGCTATATGTATACATATATCCCCTCCCCCTTGCATCTCCCTCCCACCCTCCCTATCCCACCCCTCTAGGTGGTAACAAAGCACCAAGCTGATCTCCCTGTGTTATGCAGGTGCTTCCCACTAGCTACCTATTTTACATTGGGCAGTATATATATATGTCAATGCTACTCTCTCACTTCGTCCCAGCTTACCTTTCCCCACCCCCATGTCCTCAAGTCCATTCTCTATGTCGATGTCTTTATTCCTGTCCTGTCCCTAGGTTCATCAGAACCTTTCTTTTTTTCTTTTTTAGATTCCATATATATGTGTTAGCATATGGTATTTGTTTTTCTCTTTCTGACTTACTTCACTCTGTATGACAGACTCTAGGTCCATCCACCTCACTACAAATAACTCAATTTTGTTTCTTTTATGGCGAGTAATATTCCATTGTATATATGTGCCCCATCTTCTTTATCCATTCATCTGTCGATGGACACTTAGTTTGCTTCCATGTCCTGGCTATTGTAAACAGTGCTGCAATGAACATTGTGGTACAAAGAAGATATACAGATTGCCAAAAAACACATGAAAGGATGCTCAACATCACTAATCATTAGAGAAATGCAAATCAAAACTACAATGAGGTATCACCTCACACTGGTCAGAATGGCCATTTTCAAAAAAATCTACAAACAATAAATTCTGGAGAAGGTGTGGGGAAAAGGGAACCCTCTTGCACTGTTGGTGGGAATGTAAATTGATACAGCTGCTATGGAAAACAGTATGGAGGTTCCTTAAAAAACTAAAAATAGAACTACCATATGACCCAGCAATCCCACTACTGGGCATATACCCTGAGAAAACCATAATTCAAAAAAAGAGACACTGATCATTTTTAATATGATTGGAAGACGTCTTTAAGCTGTTAATAACAGTAACCAACATTTCTTGGGAACTTGGGTGAGCTAAGCAATGCTCATTGTGCTTCACATGCCACTGCTGAATTTGTTCTCTCAAGGATCATATGTGATCAGTCTTATTATTATCCCCATTTTTCAGGGAAGGAGGCTTGTGCTTCAGAATATTATTTCTTATAATTTAACAACTAATAAGCAGCAAAGTTGGGATTCAAACCAATGTCTTTCTGAACACAAAGCCCATACCCTGACCCCCTAATCTGCTGCTCCCCTTCTGTTATGAATGTACACCAAGGTGGATGTTAGAGTGATCTAGGAGCTAGAAAGGTCTGAGCATCCAGGTGAGGGGCAGAAGATGGGCAGCGTTAAGTGGCGGAAAAGGCAAAGGACCCATCTCTCTCTACACATTCCACATTACTTGGCATTTTTTGCCAGACGGATTTCCTCAGCATTTTACAAAGACTTACTTGGGTTCTAGATTTACTTACAGTTTTACGTTCTGTGTTACTCATGATGACCTTTTATTGGGAAATAATTTCCAAATGACCGTCTCTAAGATAAGATGATTGTCACTGTCATCACCAGTCACAACTGACATTTATGTCGGACTCCACCAGCGATGCAGTCTCCCAGTGCCTTCTGTCCCTGAGTTGGGGCTGCTCATTTTGCCATGGAAATAGCAGGAGTTCAGGGAAGCTGCGTGACCTCACAGAGCAAGATCTTGGAAGTCAGGCTGGCAGGGAGTCAAATGGCAGCATAGCGATTCACTTTGGGCAGGCAGCTCGATTTCTTTGAATGCCAACCTTGTCAATGAAAAACACATGACTTTGCAAGGTATTGTGCTTAGTACTTGAGAAATGATTCATACACAGAAGTGCTAATTTATTTTAATTTAACTCACACACATATGCACACATGCAAAACACACATACTTAGGACAGCTCTAGGGTTCAAAGCCAGTTCTCTAAACTTCAAATCCTATACTTTTACTACTTCTACATTCTTCCTTTAAATCAAGAAGCCGCCGGACATCCATTATTATACAAAGCAAATGGTTCGGAATAATATGTATATATAATGATATGCCCTACTTCTTTGTTACTTCTTCTTCCCAAATCTTAAACAGTTTCTTCATGGGGTTCAGACTGAGAGAACAACCCATATGTACAAATTCTAGCTTTTGAAAAACATTTATAATTTCTTGATCTTATTGCTGACAGAGATCTCAAAGACCAATTAAACACTTCATTTTACAGAAAAAAGAATTGAAATCCATAAAGACGGGGCGACTTGACTAGATCCCAGCTATATCTTTTGAAATGCGAAAACTGTTTAAAATTTCTAGGTTATTGTCACATGTATTAAATTTACTGCTTCTTCTTTTTCTTTCTTCTGACATTATTTATGAAATTTAACTGTGATAAAAATGCTTTGGCTTCATTATACCTACACATATTAATGCATCTGAAGGAAATTTTATATTCAGGCCCTATTAGCGCACAATGTAAATTGGAAACAGACTCTAAATGGCCCACTACTAAATTTTTTAAAAACATGATAGGCCCACTGGAAGCAGGCAGCTGCACTGACATTCTTCCTAGGGCAAAGGAAAAACAACACTAAGAAAAAATATCCTGACTCCTGGTTTGGTGTTCCTCCATCGCCAGATTTATTGACCTGCAAGAGAAGTCAGTGGCTGCTTTGCCCCAGTCAATATTAATTTCTAGGGTCAATAAATCCTGGTAATGAATGGAGAATGTGAGTCAATAAATGCTCATTAGATGTGCTCAAAAAATGTGCCATGTATAAAAGAAGAAAATAATCGATCAATCTTACCAATGTTTAAATACTATTTCTGACATCTTTTTGAACCATTTTTTTCTTTCTTTGTTTTTCTTTGAAGTGACTTTAGACTTTTTAAAAATCACCTTAGAGAGTTAAAGCTGCTTCCTACATAATGGTTGCCTCTGTCTTCCAAAGGTCTTTCCTGTAATCTCCCTTTGCTGTTCTCAGGATGGGACCAGCAGCCCTGTGGAAAGAGGATAATAACCCATTCTGCAAATAGATTTTGTTAAGCTCGTGGCCTCTAGCCTCTTCAGTCAGGAAGGAGATAGCAAATGGCCACCAAGAACAGATAACAGTTCTTCTGGGTACATATTCAAAGGAACTGAAATCTGGATCTGGAAGAGAGATCTGCACTCCCATGGTCATTCCAGCATTATTCACAATAACAAAAGTATGGAAACAGATGGCTGTCAACAGATGAACGGTAAAGAAAATATCGTTTACACAGACAATGGAATATTATTCAGTCATAATAAAGAAAGGAAGACTGCCATTGCAACAACATGGATAAATCTGGAGGACATCCTGCTAAGTGAAATAATCCAGACACAGAAAGACACATTGGCATGAGCTCACTTATCTGTGGAATCTAAAAAAGTTGACCTCATAGAAACACAGAGTAGAATGATGGGTTCCAATGGTGGTGAGATGGGAATTAGAGAGATGGTGATCAAAGGGTACAAACTTTTAGTTATAAGATGAGTAAGTTCTGGGGATCTAATATATAACATAATGACAATAGTTAACAATACTGTATTGTGTACTTGAAATTTGTTAAGAGGATAGATCTTAAATTAAATCTTCTGTCTCACTTGCACACACACTCACATACAATAACTATGTAGAGGTGATAGATAAGTTGTTTAGCCCGATTGGGGTGATCATTTCATGAGGTATACACACCTCAAAACATCAGGTTGTACATCTTAAATGTATACAATTTTTATATCAAAGATATGTCATTAGAGTTGTCTTTAAAAAAGAACAGATATGTGAGCATGTTTAGCAAATGTTCTCCCGTGAAGCAGCGCACACAAATTTTCTGTGGGCATATATCTAGAAGGTATGTAGAAAACTTGGTGGAAAACAATAATTAATGAATACTGCAAGTTCACAGACTGCAATCCAGGTACTATGTCAGACACTTTACATGTATTATTTCTAATCTTTAAAAACAAGGTATCTCCATTTCTTCCAATTAGGAAATTACAGCTAAGTAAGACTAATAAATCTGCTATTCCATAGAATTCCAAAGCCTTGGTTCTTTCCACAGTACCTTACTGCTTTAATAACAAGAGTTCAAGCGGAATCCTTGAAAAGGTGAAGGTGTGCTATTAGCTAAGTCATATTCATAAAGAGTAATAGCTACATCACCAAGGAATTTTTATAGCTTGTATCAAATAAATTTTTAAAATCACCAAAATATCATGTTACTGATTACATAAAAAATATTTTTAAAAAGTTGAATTTTAAAAAAAACCTGTTGGTTAACCTTATTCCAAAATAAAACCCTGTTTTATAAACTAACAACGTTTACATTTCCTCTGAATCATTAAATAAATTCCTGATGATATATGAAGGATGGGAGGAGGGTAGAAAAGGAGGTGTAGAAACCATTCTGCTTTTTCAATTACATTAAACTATAGAAAAGAATGCACTTATAAAAAAATCTGTGTGTATTTTCAGACCAATCATGATCATGTTAAATAAATATGGCACACATTTTGAGTTAAATTTTCAAAATCGTGTTTCAAATAAGAGTCGCGAAGGATTATTTCCTGAGGCCTCCCCACAATACAAAACAGGTTTTGTGTACATACCTCCAAAGTAACTGACAAAACAAATGAGCTCAACCACATGAAATAAGTCTAAAGAAGCTGCATTCAAGGTGCAATGGTATTGCTAAATCATCTCAACCAGTCAGTAAATGAGCTCAGCTACCCGAAATATGTACATTCTACTAAATGATCTTCATCTTCTGTGTACAGATGTTATTTCATGTGGTTCTAATGTAGGAATGGTCAGTTAGAAGGACCTCTTTCTGAGAGTGTTCCATCTTATATTCTCACTCCAGAATTTGATCAGTGCAAAAATGTGTATGAGGGAGAGAGAACGAGAAACACAGAAGAGAATATCTTGCCTGAAAGAAAGAAATTTACTCATCAGATCACCAAACTGTATTCTCAAAGAAGGACATAATACAAGGATTCATGAAGACAAGAATATAAGATACATGAGTTCATTTACTCCATTCTCTTCATATTCCCAGAGATCTATTTCAGCACATTAACCCAAAGTGGGTTCTCTAGTGCTAGATTCCAAACCTCAAATCACCCTGGGGAATAAGAAGGTAGCCAGCGCGAGTCACCGTGCCCACATGAGCCATTTAGGACTTGTTGGGGTCCTTAGGGGGCTGATTCCTACATCAACAGGAGCTTCTGGGTGGCCTTCTGAGTACCTCCGACTAGATCAGGTTGCAGTAATTCAGTCCTTTCTTGTTTACGCTTTGGACCAACTCCCAATTTCAGTAACATAGTGAGAAAAACCCTACAACTTGTAGGCTTTGAGTGCTTGAGCTCCAAACCTGTGGCGGCCAGTTTTTGATCCATGTTACTTTAACTCAGATTCTCATTCATATTCTATTAGCTTCTCTGTGTATATTTATCTATAAATCTAACTAAAGAGGTGCATGGAGCTGAATGCACACACATGGAGAGGTTTTCATTGATCTGGTATTTACATATATAGATATACACACTGATTAGTATCAGAACTCTGTAAAGCACAAACATATGCACATAATTACGATCCTCTCTTTCTCTGATTGCAGCATGGAATATTGTTCCTTTTGGGCCTCTGCTTCTTAACCTGCTATGTCCCTTCTGGAGGCCAGCTTGGAAACTATAAGATTTAATGTTTAACCTTGCAATCTCTTATCTATCCCTTGACCTGCTTCAGAATTTTATGTCAATTTCTCATGATCTTCCTGCTTTGTGCTACTATTCTTTATTTTATTAAAAGACAGACTTCATCCCACCTTACAAATGTGTTATATTTCTAAAACCTAAAGATGAGTTAAAGAGAAAATATTAACATCTCCCCCATTTCAGTGGTTAGTTTATCTGCTCATAAAACAACAACAAAAAACAAAAAAGAAGTCAGCTGCAAAGTAATCTGATCTCATCTGACCCATCTTCTTTCATATTTGATTAGTCCAAGTGTCCCAAATTTTAGGAATTTTAATATGAAAAACACAGGAGAAATTTCTTCATAACAGCTCTAACCTGAAATGGTTTCTACTTTCTGTCCCATAAAATACCTGGAAAATCTGAATTTCTGCTTTTTCAAGATATCATATTTTATTTAACAAGTGTACATAGAGAATTTGTCAATTAAGCAAGGCCCTAATATGTGTTATAAATAACATAGCAGTGCATATGTGAACTGTGTGCAGATGGGGACCTCTCTTCTTTCCATATTTATTTTTGTTGTCATTATTGTTAAAAGTCTGAGAACAAAAAGATACAACTAAACATCAGTTAATGTAGTGGTTTGGGATGTGACCAAGTTTTTGAATTGGACTTTTTTTTTTTTTTTTTGGCCTGGGGAGTTGGAATAAATTAATCACATTGGAACTATTGACTAATTTCTGAAGTCTTAAAAAATCAATAGTCAACAGTTAACTTGGTCAGATAGGATCCTGTGCACTCAGTCATGTGAAAAGGCAACTCCCTACTTTGTCAGTACTCAATTTTCTGCCTCCATACCCATATATTTTCTGTGCCATTCTTACCTGAAGTGACCTTCCATGTGGCAGCATTTTTCCTGTCTTACCCAACTCTTTTTCCTTCCTTATTTTTCATTTCAATGTTGTATTATAATTCCCTCCGTTGAAATAAAGAGTGAAAAAGAGGTGTGGTGATGGAATAGAGGGAACAGTTACAGAAAACCTTGAATTCTGATTCAAGTTCAGCTCTTTGTCCATCCAGTGACCTTGGACAAGACTTTCAACTTCTAATCTCTGAGTTTTCTCTTCAGTAAAAAGAGGATACTAATTTGCCAAAGAGCATCTCTGAAGCAAGAACAAGTAGCTTTTTCTATAACTCAACAGAGCTATATTTATTGTAAATTAGAAAGCATTATGGGCCGCATTGTCTCCCCACAAAATTCATATGTTAAAGCCCTAATCCCCCAGTACCTCAGAATATGACTACTTGGAGATAGGATCTCGGAAGAGGTGATTAAGGTAAAATGAGGTCATACATTTGGACTCTAATGCAGTACGACTGGCGTCCTTATAAGAAGAGGAGATTAGGACACAGACAACAGAGACAACAGAAGAACAACTGTACGAGGACACAGCAGGAAGGCAACCACCTGCAAGCTAAGGAGAGAGGCCCCAGAAGAAACCAAACCTGCCAACACCTTGATCATCTAGCCTCCAGAACCATGAAAAAATAAATTTCTGTTGAGTCAGCCAGTCTATGGTATTTTGTTATAACAGCCCTAGCAAACTAATACTGAAAGTCTAATCAAAGGTTAAAGAATCATTCTCAATATCAGCCCTACCTTTTTAGCCATCATTCTATTCCTCAGCCACCTCAACTGATCCAAGCCCATGCCTAGAATTCAGAAAAAAATACATGCATACATACACTCCTAAGAGCAAAAGAAATGTTTACTCCCTCTCCATACAGTTAAGGATCATTCTTCTCATCTGAATCTCACAGTTGGAAGATTTTTATTCAAATTTTTAGTTATATCACTAATCCAGTTTTTGGAGTACCTGTTTAAGAGCATGGTCCTGATTCTCTACCAGGGATACAAAATTATATCCAAGCTCTGATCTAGCCACTGGAGAATAACCAAATAATTCATAAAGGAGATTTTGTTAACTAATGAGAAAAACTCATCAATGTCTTTTGAAAGAATTCCAAGTGGCCACAACTGTTTTGTGCTCAAACTCCTTCCAGTTTCTTCTTAACAGTAATTTCCATTATCAATGGATGCTCAGTAATGTCACACTTTTATGCAAAGGACCATAATCTATGAAGTCACTTTCTATCTTCTCTCCCATTGTCTTCCTAGATCTGATGGCCTAAAAAATTCTGCTTTTAATGTCAATTTTTAAAATATATTTAATATTACTTTTAATAGAAATGCAACATTAAATTGCATATGAAAAGTATGCAATTAAATTGTGCTGGAGAGATTAAGCAAATTAAGATTTTTAGTAGATTTATAAGGCATACTTGGGAAGCCTCTGTTGCTTAGTCTTATATACTAATGGTTGAAAGTTTTGGTGATATAAAAAATTATAAGCCTGAAGTTCAACATTATAACCCTACCATACTTAGTCATAAAAGAGATCTAGGACCAATTCATTGCAAACAAGGAAAGAAGAGATACTTGTAAATGACCAATTTATCCATCAAACTTTTATTGAGTAACACAGTGAGACTGCATTGACTACTGTTTTGTTTAGCCCACAACCTTTTGCTTCTCCACTCTTCTTCTGTTAAAAGAATCCCCTCTCTCTTATGACTTATGTATCGCTGACCAAATCTTTCCCCCAATTTAGGGGACCCAGGCCTGGCCATTGAAAGCATTGAATTTGTTTAATAATAATCGGTATAAGAATGAACAAGTGGGGCCAATCAGAGACCTCTGAGGATAATTCTCAAATTGATTCACAAAGGTGATTTAAATCTAAAACTTCTAGACATCTTGAACCAGGTGGGGATAGTATGCCTGAGAATTCCACCATCAGAGAAGCAAAAAAGAGCCAAGAGTTGGAAATCACTGATACCACTTTTTCATTCTCCTTGACCTAGCTAGAACCAATGCTAACTTCCCATTTAGTGAGCCAATACATCTTCTGTTTATTTCCTTTTTTAAAAATGTGTGTTTGCACAACCAATATGTTGGACAAGCAGAACTCATGGAGTAAAACTGCAAAACATTCTTTTTACCCCACTGTACCTTAAAATTGAATCCAATGGAGAAAGTTCTTCCTTTGTCCCTGGAAGGCATGACGCTTTGGTCATTCTTAAATGACAAATTTCCTTTAAGGGAACAAATGCATTTTCTGTTCAATAATGTAAAATGTCCAGTTCTATAAAATAATCAAAACCCATATTTGAGTTAAAGTTGCATGTTCTTCCCTCCTTCAGCTGGACCTTCTGCAGGCTGGAAGGCAGGGAGCGGAGCTGTGCTTTTTTCAAAATAGTGACATGCCTTTGCACTCTCTGGCCATGGCAGGTGCCTAAAGCTCTTCCTCTTGTGGGGATTTCCCTGGGTTATTCAGAGCCTCCTTCTCCTCTCCATCATTTTACCTCTTACCTTCAGTTCCTTAATCCTAATGATTTACCTTCCTAGAGCTCATTATCAACTGTTGCCATTGACGCTAAATCTAGCCATCCCTTCTCCTCTTCCCACTGCGATGCATTCACCCATCCAGGAAGTTCTATTTGGTCAAAACTTAACATGACTCCCACTGGCTTTTTCACATGTGCTCATATTTTGTCCACAAGAAGCCCTACTGCATACTTAACCATAACTCTGGGAGTATAAACTGATCCCAAATCTGTCACCTCCCCTTTGGCTTGCCTATCGGCAGCTATGGAGGCTGGAGTCTTACTCAATACCTCTGTGGCCTCACCTACAGACATGTCTTTAGCTATCCAAATGCTTTCATTAGGTTTGGCATGAGGGCACAGAGGGAGGGAGACAAACCATCCTAGTTCCTTAGGACTGTCCATGTCTTAGCACCAAAACTCCATTGTCCTGAGAAACTCTTCAGTCTGGAACAAACCAGGAAATATGTTCCCAGCAGAACAGGTACCTCTAACTCGCTCCTTGAAGATGGAGATTAAGTCTTAAGCATGGCTCTCTCCAAAGAAATATTTAAAAACCTTCCAGCCTTTTTACTCTCAATGTGGGGAAGGATTTAAGAGTTGTATAATAGTTTCATAAGCATCTTTTTCAAGACTCTTTGACCACTGTCATTTTTGAGATTTCAGCAGAAACGTTCTTTTTAACATCCTGTTATACTTTTTTGGAGGGAGAGGGATTTTTTTTTTTTTTCCCCAATCAACCAAAGTATATGTGATTACTATACCTGGGTATTTTGTGTTTTTCTCAGTCAGTCAATACAGAATTATGTACAACAGTGGTTCTCCAAAGCATGGTACCTGGAACAGCTAGCTGTGTTAGCATCATCTAGCATCACCTGGGAACCTGTTAAAAATATAAATTCTTGAATCCCATCAGAGACTTACTGAATCAAAAACTCTAGGGTTGAGGCCCAGCAGTCTGTATGTTAACAAGCCTTCCAAGTAACCTAAAATAATGTATGAGAACCATTGATCTAAAATTTGGATTCTCAATTCAAACATTAGAATCACTGAATCCTCTTTTAAAACCAAATTCTAGGGCCCAGATATTTCATGTGTATCTGTTGGGGCTCAGGCACCAGCAGACTTTCAAAAGCTCCCCTGGTAATCTCATGAGTAGCCAAGATTTTGAATCACTTGTCTACCATATTACTTATTGAATCTCTGTATTGACTGCAGACTTGCTAGTTGCTTCAGAGCAGTAGGACCCAAGGACTAAATAATTACTGGATTCTTCACTTCAAGTCATCAATTATGTATGTTTAACTATATGTAAACAAAATGTTCCAGTTCATTCCATCTGTTTCCTCAGTACTGAATTTCACTGTATCTTCCACTTCTTTATATTCATTTGTTTACACTTTGTGAAGTTTCAAACTGAAGAGAATGCCATCAAAATATGGAATTATGGTTCATTTTAATTTGTGTGTGGTTTTTGCCTGTGCTGCCCATGGGTACACAAAGATATCTGTCAATGAGCAGCAAAACTTGAAAAGGCATTTACATATGTTTCCTCGATGCTATGACAATATGCTTTGAGGATTTAAAAGTGGATGGTATTTATTTCACTAGACTGCAAATCTTGTAACAACGTACAGTGTATATGTTACAAATGATATGAGGAAATATGATCATTTGCAAATAGGCACATTAATCTGCAAATGGCCACATGAACCCAGGACCAGTTAAGGCTCTTGAAAACCATTAAGACTGTTAGTTCTGTCCAGAGATAAGCAAAATAAACAAATTCTTGCTGAACTGGAATCAGTCCTGCTGCCTTTCAAACCCCTCCAAAAGATGATGAAGCCCAAAGCTTTCACTGATGTTTTCCTTTTTTATTGTTTTGCTTACTCTCCTCTTTCCAAATCAGAGGAACTTAACGTTTGCATCACTAAGGGAGATTTTGCTGAGACCTTCCTCCTCTGGATGACTTAGAAAAAATAATAATAACAATAATAAAAGCTTAAAAGATTCTTGAGATTTGGGCTGTGATAATTTGGCCTTGTGCAAAGAGATAAGCTAAATTTTAGCTGGGGCTATTTAGATTCAAACAAACTTAGAATAAAAGTAACTACATTATTCAAACAAACAGAAGAGTTAACTCTAGCTTTCAATATGCTTTATATTACAGATTTAAGCATGTCTGAGAGACTTGACCTGATCTAAAATAAAAGTTAAAATATATCTGATAAAAACCTCTGACTTTGCTTTGAATGGAAAGTCTCACACAGTTGGGGGAGGAAGGGATCCTACAAGGGAGGGCTGATGCCCCTATTTCCCTTTATAGCTTGCTAAATTTGGGTCCATTTGATTTGTTTGTTTTAAAGAAACAAACGTGATAGGAATATGCTGCAAATTAAAAACTGATTTCAAATGAGTTTATAAGCTAAAAGGAGAATGTGTATTTAATAGGTTTAAAGAATTTAATCTGATGTAACATATAAACCCACCACCCCCCAACACCCCCAGTAATTCTTCATGACACTCTTTTGCTTAATTCTACAGATCTACCCTACGGCTTTCCAAATAATTCATTGAAGTGCTCAGGGTCATGGATTATATTGATCTTTTTCATGGAACTTGACCGAGTTAATTCTCTTCTACCATC
This sequence comes from Balaenoptera musculus, assembly GCF_009873245.2. Taxonomy (NCBI): domain Eukaryota; kingdom Metazoa; phylum Chordata; class Mammalia; order Artiodactyla; family Balaenopteridae; genus Balaenoptera; species Balaenoptera musculus. The sequence continues at coordinate 93,377,809 of NC_045789.1, read as the reverse complement.
ACTGCCCTGTTCCTACTCCAGAGAAAAAAACAATTGAGTAGAAACTTTATGCAAACTTAAATGCATTCATTATAGCTAGAGCAAAATAATTATTTTGTACTAGTGCAGAAAGAGTATTTTATCCAATCAGTTAAGTAATATTTCAAATGGGTAACTCACTGAAATGACATCATAAAATGACCCAAAAGGGAAAAGCCATTTCCAAATGTTAATACAGAGCTATGTGACTCCACCAATGGCACCCTGAAGGACAAGGCAGTTACAGTAGAGAGTGTGCAATAACTTTCAAGAATAAATGAAGGCATGTAGCCTGATCTTCTACCCTATGGGCCAGAAGTCAAGCCCATAAATCTCACATAGGATAAAAGAAGAAGAAGTAGCCTTTCTATGAAGAGGCAAAGGGAAGGAGTTGTCTCTCCTTGGAACCCAGAAGCTCTGTGAAGGTGCCCTTTGGAGCCAGAGTGGGGCTAATTGGGCTATTTACATGAAACCCACGATGGAGCATGATATCTAATCACATCGTTTTGACAAATAATCAGAAGATAAATCATTCAAACGACGGTGTTACTGTATCTTAAAACTACAGTGCAAATACTGTTGACAGCCTTTACAATTGCACCTATTTATTTAATTTTTCATTTAACAGAAAAGAAAGCAGAAGGCAGATTTGTGTACCAGCCAATCTAGCCTTCAAATTCTGGCAAGGGTTAAGCTTGGGCACACACCAATCTTGCATGAAATAGGACTCTGCTTCTCATTTATAGCAAACATTGAAAAGTTATAAAATATAATATGTGATTTGGGGTCTTTTCTTGTTAACTGATGGTAAATACTAGCCTTTGGGTTATGTGGGAAATACCAATACATGTTTATGGTCTTCAAGGGAAGAAAATGCTGCAGAGGCAGTCTCTTCAGATTTTTCAACCCCCTCCAAGTTGTTTAAATGTCTGTTTATGAATACTTTTATTCTGAAACATTTATCTTTGAATAAAAGCAAAATGAAAATACCAAGGAAATGGTGTAAGTACATATATGCTATTCTTGAATGTCCTGTCCATCAGCATTTATAAATGATTAGAAGAAGAATCAGGAATTTAATTTTTAATTAAAAGCTAAGGAGTTTAAAGAGTTTAAAGTAAAAGCTACGGAGTTTAAATTTATGGTATATGCCACACGTATGTTTTCATAGTGGCAAGGTCATTTCATATTTTATTTCAAGCCAAAATTAGGCCAGATCTAGTCTTTTCTTTTTGCTTTCAAATCCAATTAACACACACACACACACATACACACACGTATGAATTTGTGTGTGCCTGTCAACAAGTTTATTTCTTATAAGTGGTTTTGTACAGAGTCAAGTGATAGGATAGGTGTGTGAAAGGGAATGTGATATGATCTGACTGCTGAATGAAGTCTTGAAGGATTGCTCTATGTTATTAAATAAGCAAGAAATTGATCAGCAGCAGTTTGCATGGCTATGCTGGTTCTAACTTAAAATAGTTCTAGGGAAGGATCAAATTATACAACCTTTTCTTACTGATTATAGTTTATATTGTGGAGATCTGGGATACCAGGCTCATTTCTTTAATGTGCATCCCTTGGGATACTGTTTTCCTAAAGAGTAAGTTTTTCCCAAGATTTTTACAAGTTAACTATGAACCATGTTACATCATCTTTGCCTAAGGAATTTAATGATTTCTTGACATAGCCTTATCCTTCAAAGGATTATAAATACTCAAATGAATAAACCTAAAACTTATTTTTCCTGTTATGATTAAACTAACGTGATTCCTTTAGGATTCTAAAAACAGGTGATAAAGCTGAAACTGGAAATGGAAACTGAGTCTTCGCTTTCTAAGACTAAGTTTTCGGTAACTTGCCCAGAGGACATCGTATGTGGCAAAAGAATTTCCTAAACAAAGATTTGAATTCTCTGCTTTTATTCCATGTACTATGTAGTTTCCAGGGTTGGAAAAGTCCAGAGACTTACTTCATGGGCCTTATGTAATCATTAGAACATTCTGGAGGTCCAGTTCCATCTCTGTAAACATCTATCCAAACTTTGAGACATATTCTCACACAAAATATCACCCCAGTTTCAAACCAACCCCCCAGTGGAAAATTGAAATGCATATCTAGGACAGAGCAGGACAAGAGCAGACACAATATTGTGAAGGCTGAATCAAGTCTGAGAATTCAACATTTAATCAATTCATAAATGCAAGTGAGTAGGACAACCAATGGATAGAATAGAGGAGAGAGAGTAAGAGTCCTATCACTCAAAAAGAAAGGACTTCAAAATGTGTGTGTGTGTGTGTGTGTGTGTGTGTTTGTGTTTAAGTCAAGGATATTTTCACTTTAAAAAAAAAAAAGTCTAGATTCTGGTGCCCAAGAAGGGATTAGAAAGAAAGTAGGCGATTATAGTTCACTTTTGTCTCTCGGGCACATACCACTGTCATAGCCCCTTTGGACTAGGACTGCTACTGTCTTAGAATTTTTTAATCAATTTTAAATTGACTGCTATGTTTGGATCAGAAGAAAAAAATTAGGTAATGTCAGTGAGTTACTAAAATTTTAAATTCAGTTTTAGAGTGTCTCTCCCCCAGCCTGTCCAAATAGAATCATATTACAGAAGGGTCTTCTGGTGTCCATACCACAGGGTGGGGTGTGAATAAAGATCTGGTAACATTTTACTCAATTTCTAATAACTACTAAGACTATTGAATTGTACTTTTTTTTTACAATAATGGTGAACTAGATAGAAGGAGGGCTGGTTGGTTGAGGAACACTCCAGTGACAACTGCTGTCTAAAATCCTCTAGTACATACTTTCCTGGCTGTTTCAGGTATTTCCAATAAAATGCAAGACTTTTGGATTAAAAACGTTTCCTTGTTGAAGAGTGTCTGCTAAATGACTCTATCAGAATGGGGTGGAGTAAAGCATCATGTTGCACCATTACGTCAACCCCCAGTACCTGGCTGTCTGTGGTAGAAGATGGGGTAAGGGAGGATTGAGGTAATGAGAAACATGGTGCTCAGGGAGGTGGACCAGGAGGAAGGCAAAACTGAGCAAGATGGATCATTACTAAAGTGGAAAAAGACTTCATTTTAAAGAAGGGGTTCCAAAGATAAATATTATTCTGCTTTATTTTCTTGCTTCGGGCTAGTAATAGCAGAGAATCTGCATTTAGAAGTGACCTACTGGCATTGAGTATATCACCCAACTGAGAGCAAGACTTTCTTCTTCAATATACCAAGGAAAGGTTCAGCTTCTTCCTGATACCTCATGTGACAAGGCAGCTTGAAACAACATGAGGCAGTTCCCTCTCTCTCTCTCTCTCTCTCTTTCCTCTCTCATTCCCTTTTACCTTTGAGCAGCTCTAACTGAACTGAAACCCATTTTACTCTAGTAAATACCATCCAGTCCTTCAGAGCTCAGCTCAAGTGCCAACTCCTTAGTGAGGCCTCACCTGCCTGGTCAATCTGACAGAGAAGTCTCTCCCTAGGTTTCCCATCACATCTTGGATAAATGCTTATTTCTCTCTCACAAAAGACAGTGAGCTCCATAAGGGCAGAAACATATCTTCTTAATTTTTTTTTCTACTTTCTAGAATTTAGCAGAGGGACTTGTACACAGATGGGAGTCAGTGAATATTTCGCAAATCATGAGCCAAAATCTGCCATGCTGTGAGTAACCTCCAATCACTGTGGCTTATGATTCCCTCAGGAAATACTCAGAATTAGTCTCATCCCCCTAATAGGATTGTTCCTCAGTTGTACCTCACTTTGCCTCAATTTTATTTCCTTGGCATCACCACTTCAATTCCTCAAGCCAGTGGTTCTCACAGTCACCTGGAAGACTTGTTAAAACACCCATTGCAGGGTCCTATCCCTGGAGCTGTGATTCAGTAGGTCTAGTGTGGGGCCCGAGAATTTTCATCTCCAAGTTGCCCGGTGTTGATGAAACTCCTGGTTCAGGACCACACTTTGAGAATCAGTACCTTCTACCATTCCTCATCTGGCTGGATTCATGGTCTCTTTATTTTCCTGTCTATTCTCTTTGTAGAGTACCCTCTCATAATTAACCAGAACTGAACATAAAACTGGAAATAGAAATGGTCTAAAACTACATTTGGAGAAACAATGCCTTAGACCTTGGTTTATTTTTTGTATTTTTGTTTTTTACATGAACTTCCAATAATCTTCCAAAATCTTCCAAATTTTGTTGAAGCCAATGTTGAACTTACTCGTCAATGGGTTTTAGCATCTACCTATTTTCATTTTATAGTAATCACAATATGATAACTTATAAAAGCATTCAAAGACACTTGTATTCAATAGTCATTCCATTAATACTTATTGAACACCTCCTGTTTATTGTACCAGGCTCCGGAGATTCAAGTGAATAAGTAATCCTTATCCTAAAGAAGCTTAAATTTTCCTTATTTCCCATTTTAAACTATAAAAGAATTAGAAAAATGCTATATTACTTAAATTTAGTGCCTGCCATAGTTTTAGATTTTTATTTTTGGAACAGGACTGCTTTCATTTCTGACTTTCCATGTTATAGTCCTTGGTTTATAAATAAACAACAAGAGGATAAACTGCTCATAACAAACACAATCACATGCATTATCCTTTTTGGAATTCTACTTAATGATAAAATGGGACTGAATAATAAATCAAATATTAAATCTATATAGAAAATGCTTAAAATAAATTCCATTTCCTCTCAATAATCTATTTGGAGAAAGTATTTGGGAGTAGGGGAGAATATAAATTTCCTCAGATGCTTTGCAAATAATTGAAAAGTACTATTCAAAAGTTAAGAGGATGGAATTGCCAAGTGTATTATTTACTTGCTACATTATTTTCTTCATGTACACAACCATGTTATGTTTTACATAAAGTACATTGACCATGATGATGAATTCCATGGACTTCTTTGCACATGTAATAGTAATATTACACTGTTTTGTCTAAGATATAATTTGGATAATTACATTGTCATAAATTCGCTTTTATCAACTTATGTTGTCCAAGTTATATTTCCAATGTGGATGGGATTTGATACTGTCCAAATAATTAATTTATAGGAGACAATAAAGTTACCAGAAAGTATATGATGCTTGAATGAACAAAAGAATATATGGATTAAATCATAACCTCGAACACATGAACATTACTGTTAAATTGTCAGCACCTTTCTAATTGTGTTTACTCTTCTATAAATTAGTAAACGCTAAAATACAAGCAAAGTTTTATGTACATTGAAATCTGTGGGCTGGAAAATACCTAATAGCAAACTGGTCCCCAAAAGGTCAAGCTCTTTTAAAAAATCCTTTTTGAAAGAAAACAAACAGTTATTCCCTTTGATCATATGTTAAAACAGCTCTGTAGGATGCTGACTTTATGCTTGGAAAAACATAATGTGTTTTAAGGTTCTGTTTCCAATTCCTGACCTACATGAATGCTAGTCTCTCTAAGATCAACCTGGACTGAAAAACAGGAGACTGAGAGGACACAGCTCTTGGTGGCTGTTTGAATTGGCTTTGGGAGAAAATCTACTTTGCTCTGGGGCAGGAGGCAACAAGGCTAGATGTGGAAGGATGAAAAAGGGAAGAACTTGCTGGAATTCTGCTCATGCTCCTGCCCTCTATTGTCTATATATGAGCAGTCCACACCTGGACTAATGGTGAGAGCACTCCCTGAATCAAGCGTTACGTTTTATGTCATTCTGTGCACCTGAGGGCTGAAGGAAAAGAAATTACTGTAAATGGGGGTGAGGGATGAAAACTTTTTGCTTGAGGGCAAGAAAAAAGATCAAAAGTCACAAACTCAAATGGCTATATGGTTCAGGCAATTAATATTAGTGAAAAAAAAAAATAAGCTGGTCGGGGATAAAATGAGAGCTGAGTGGGTACTGGTTAACTGCCCCTTCGAGAAAGGCAGTGGTCACTTATCATCAACAGATGGTCGCCATGTTGTGAGCACAGGAATGCCAGACCTTGAGATAGTCTGACGGAAGCCAGAAATTTAGTTTTTATTAGAAATTTACCACTCTTTGAGCGTTGCTTCATTTTTTAACTCAGTGCAAGCCAAATGAAACTCACCTGTGAGCATTTACGGCCTGTCTTGTTCCTCAACAGTCCATTCTCCACACAGCAGACATAATGATTTTCTTAATACATAAATCAGATTGCTTAAAATTCTCCAATGTTTTCCCATTTCACCTGGAAGAGTTATATCTAATTTCATGGCCTGTGTGATCTGTCTCATGTCTACATTTCCAAAGTCATCTTCTCTGTGCCAAGATACTTTCTGACTTAGGGTCTTATTTTCTATTTCTTTTGCTGGAAATGTGATTACATCAGCTCTTCAGAGAGCTTCTCATCTTTGTGACCTCTGTTCAGTTGTTCTTTCCTGAGACCACCTTTCTAATATAGCCTTCCTTCACCACCCCACTGGTCACTCACTAGCCCCTTCTTGGTTTTATTTTCTTCTGGAATGTATAACTATCTGGGATAGTATTATTTATTTATTCATTTACTTTATTATTGTTTCTAGACTATATACTCAATAAAGTGGAGGCTTTATTATGCTTACAACTATATCTAGAGCTTGATTTGTGGCACATATTAGGTCTGCTGGATATTTACTTTTTTTTCCCTCTCAGCTCCAAATGCACCCTTCTAAATTCTGCTCTGTGAGATTGGAGCTTGGCAAACTGTATTTCTCCATTGTCAGCCGGATTCCTGTGAGGCATTGCTAATCAGGAGCCCTTGATTAGCAGAAAGATGGAGGACGGACTTGCTTCTTATTGTTTTCCTGCTGTTCTGCTGGTAGCATTTCATTCTGGTTTCTAGCTTTTTTCCACAGTCCCACAACCAGCTTCACAGAGCCTCATCGGAGACACTAACCCCTGCCAAGCAGCAGCCTTCCACAGAGGAAAGCCCACTCCTATAAGCGTGGCTCTCCACTGAGCAACGCCTTCTCCTCAGAAGTCTTGGTCTCCATCCGCATCCATGGGGCAGCCCTCTGACCTTCTAGTTTTCATCCACCCAAGCCTCCCTTTGATCTCCCAGCCCAAATCTCTCTACAAAATCCTCTCCTAGTGGGGGTGATTTCTGCTTTCCTTGCTAAGTCCTGACTGAAACAGTAGGTATTTAATAAATATTTAACATTTATGAATGAATGAATGAATGTGGGCAGCAGATATCCAGTTTCTAAAATGTGCCTTAAAGATCCTACTCACAAATTTCCATGACAAAAACACCAACCTTACACAAACACAGCCATGGTTTGTGTTCCCTTTGAGCCACTTGTCGCACCAGGTCAGAAGCTTTGTGATCCATCTGTTTGTACCGTACCTCCAGGGTCAGATTACAGTCTTTAGAGACCCTTAGACACTGAGAAGATTATGGTGTTTTGAATGGGTAACTCAAAACAAAATAAAATATGTAGAGGGAGACGGGGTACAGATATATAATTTACAAGTAAATAAATGTAAGTACATAAATATAAGTCTAGCAATGATCTTATTTTTTTCATACTATTTCACTGCAGTTTTTTATTTTTAATAATCTATTCCTTCCAGAAAAATATCTTTTCCCTTTATTTTTTGATGCCCCTACTTTCCTGATGTCCTAATCATGCATTCTGTCTGCTGCATAACCCAGATCTCTCTGTTTATTAACCTTCTTCAAATAACTATGTGAAGAAAATGTTTAAAGACATAAACTTCTGAAATGATTCAGGTACCCACTGGACTCTTCCTTCATTTTTTGACCCTCTGGAGAACCACCACTCATCCTTAGATTAGCTCTTCTATAATATCCTGAAGCTCTCACATTTATTGAGCGTTCATTATGAGCTAATGCCCATGTCAGACACTTTATATATATTGTCTCATCTTAGCTGCACAAAACTACTGTAAATTAGAAATCACCCTTATTTTCACTCTGACAGACCTAACAGAGTGCTGAGTACCCCCCCACCAGGTACTCCATAAAAGATGACTGTGTCTCTCTTCACATTTTTAAGAGCATAAAATGGACCAGGAATTTGTCAAGTTGCTTGGCATATATTAAACTTATTTAATTATTAAAGCAAGGTTTTTACCCTAATTTTACCTATAAGAACAACTGATAAACAAAAAATAACTCATCCAAGTTCACCCAAAGAATAAATGGCAGAAATGGGATTTGAAACCCATCAGTCTGGGTCCTCTTTTAACCATTTATATGTGCTGACCTAGACAATGACCTAGACAATTAAATTTGCCAGACTTTAATACTGGGTTAATACTTTGTGAATAATTGTGTTCAAATAAAATCTGCATTACTGTGTTTAGCCCTTCATAGATTATCTACAATAATGGTCTACAAAATATTTAAATATGAGCACCCCTTTCAGTATCAATGATAGTAGGACTACTTTTAATTTCTCTTTGTTGACAACACAAATGACAAAATGCTGTGATTGTTAAGCCAGTACTTTACAGGTCTTACTGGGAATTCTTTAATATCTTCCTATTGTCCATAAGACAAAATCTAAAATTCTTAACTTGGCCTTGCCAGCTCAACCCCAACCTTTCTTTCTAGTCTTGGTTTTGACCACTTTCCCCCAGTGATTATGGTCTAACCACATGAGTCTTCTTTCAGTTCCTCCAGCAACTTCAGAGTCTTCACACGTAAGCACTCTGCCTCTACCCGGAATGCTCTGCCCCTCCCCACTCGTATGTTAGTAGTCAATTCCCACTCATGCTTTAGATCTCAAATGTCTCTTCACCCAAGAAGTCTTCCTTAATCCTCCCATCTTGGCTGGGTCCCCTGTGATACATCTTAGTAGTTCCTCAAACTTCTCCTTCGGAGTACTTATTATTGCATTACACAATCCTATGTGTATTTAGTTGTTGGCAGCTATGTCCCACAGAGACATAAACATCTTCTGAGAGCACAGACCATGTCTGTTTCATTCACGCTGTATCCCTAGCACCTTAAAGCAGGAAGAGGGTTTTAGGTTCCCAAGATAGAGATGGCTCTTTCCATCTTTACCTGATAAAATGGGCAAAAATTCTATTGTCTCTTGAGTTTTGGAAACAATGACCAATACTAATAACAATGATAATGGTTAACACTTAATGAGCAGTTTCTATTTTCCAGGAACTATTTTAAGAGGTTTGAAGTTCGGAACTCAATTCATCTTCACAACACTGTGAGGTTGGTACTGAAATTTATAGAACTTTCAGTACATACATGCTTCACTCCTGCCAGGGGCTCAAATTTGATGAAGAATTAGTTCTGCTCTCTTTTGACCCAGGCTAACACCTGAAGTAACATCACTTACTTCAAAGTGATCCTTAAAATTATTTTGCTTGCAGAAAACCTGGCCTGGCAGTTAAATTTCTCAAAGATTTCAAACCAGAGGACAGTGGTCCCCAGTGTCTGAACAGTGATCACTGGGGTGAAAGTTTATGGTACCAATTCCCAAATCAAACACACAAAAAACCCGAACAGGGGTCTCAACAAATAGCACAAGACACAGAGAACTGTCACAGTTTTTTTCAAATATGAGTGGTATCGTCATAATTAGTAAACCTCAAATGCATTTGAAAGTGTTCCTTTGTTAATCATGATTGCTGCTGTCTTAGCACTAAAAGCAGGATGACTATCATGGCCATTGAAAGGAGTTCTCATAGTTGAATAATTTGGGATCCACCTCTACTGATCATCTATGAAGGGCTATAGACCATTACATCAGTTTTATTTGAACACCTACAAATGCAAAACATTCATAAATCTTAGATATGGCAAATATGATAAATCTATTTACATATCATGATTCGTCTATAGAAATGTACATGAAGTACGTAGCAATCTTCCAATATCCTTCCTTAGGATAGTTATCCTTCTGGGACACTTTCACCCAGAAAAAGACATCTGGTTTCCTTATATTAACAAACCATAAATGAAGACTTTATGGAATCCTCAAAATAACAATCACTTTCCCATGTCTCTCTGGCTCAAGATAGTGTCATCATCATTCCTATATACTTAGGGATTAAAATTAGATGAATTATTACAGAATGATTTACTTTTAAATTAAAAAGAGATGGGATAAAAATTCTAAACAATACTGTAATCTAAAAATCTCTTTGATGAGAATGTGACCTTCACAACTTGAAGACACATGCACGTTCATCAAATGAGAATATGCTACAAAGTGCACTGCAATCCACTTGCTATTTCAGGCATATACAAATCATTTTACATTTTAACAAATCATGATTTATTTCCAGCAACAAAGAATAGTTCCTTTGGATTATATGTAAAGAAAGGACTATGGTCTTCCACCTTTGGCTCGGAAATTTTAGAGAAAAAGGATTACAGAAGGGGAGGGGAGAAAGACTATGAAAAATAGGAAGATAAATATGTTGAAGAAGAAAGGATTTAGATTTCTAAAATACAAAAGAAATTTTCAAGGTTTATCTGACTTAAATGACAAGAAACTTATGGAATGTAAATTCCTAATGTACATTGATTTTTGAACCAATGAATTATAACACTAATTATAGCTAATGGGGAGAAACAATAAACTAGTAAACTAGTAAATAGATATAGCATATGCAGTGGAGAAAGCAAGGCAGAAAAAAGGAAGAAAGAAACATGGGCAGAGGGTAATCATGCCCTGGGGTGCTGTGGGTGCAGTTTTAATTAGAGGGATCCAGGAAGGTCTCAGGGATAAAGTGACATTTGAGCAAAGACCTGAATGTGGTAAAAATTGAAGTCACGAGAATCTGACATTTTTCTGGAGAGAACAAGCTTACAAATGTATGAAATATAAGGCAATTCGGAAAAAGCTTTGAATACCCATTTGTTTGTCCTCACATTAATATATTTCAGTATGTATGGGCTTCTCTCTTTTGTATGGCATTCTGATATAATATTGAAAATTGCGATGGGAATATGGAGGGAAAAATTACACCTGTTTTCAGCTAATTTGTTTTTCATGTTGTATTGCATATTTCATGTATTTAAATATTGGTTTTTCAGCTGTAGCTCAAAAGAGCCCCTCTGGAAATGACATAGTACATCTCTGTGGGATATATTTCCTGAATTTAAAAAATACACAATAAAAAAAGTAACTCCATAGTGTCTGTGTTCCATCAACCATAGCCTATTTTCTAATTAAACCACATGCACGCTCCTTTTAAAGTTGATTTTCTCTATATATAAACATCTTAACAGACTTATTTTTAGATCTTTGTTTAGCTTGATTTTATTCCATTTAGAAGAAGAGCGTTTCGATTTTTCAGACACGTTTGTATGTTTATGATTAACAATCAGATATGGAAGTTTATTTAAAATAAAAATGATTTTAATGACAGAAAAAGAAAAAAATCCTGTTTCCACAAACTCAGTTTGAAGAAGATAAACTTTTAATTCTAAGTTTGCAAGCATCTTCAATGTGCTTGGTATTTTACATAGAAAAAAACAAAGTCCAAGATGTTACATTGGTAATAATAAGTTAACTAAGCAAGCATGCTAAATTATTAAATTTGGAGAATACATTGTGCTTATTATGTTACTTACCCTTGCAGTGAACTAGAAAATGAATGTGGTCATTCCAGACTGGTTAAATTGGAAATATATTTTATACAGATGTGTCTAATGCAGTTTCCTGGCAAAGGAATAATGCACACAACTTATATTTATAAGTATACAAATCTGGTTTTATATTACGATGCAGTTCTGTAAAATCAGATTTTCCCCTCTGCACTTGGTTTTCACTTTCAGGATATATTTACATCCTTTTATCATTTAAAGTATCTTTATTAAAACACTTTTTTCCAGATCCTTTGGAGTTTGTTTCATTTATGGGTAGGTTGGGGGTTGGGGGTTGGAATAGAGAGAATTTAAGAATAAACAACAAGCAACCTATTTAAAACCAAGGGATTCACCCTCTTCAATTAGTGCTAAATTGATTTTTATAAAATCCTGTTTCTGCCAGCTGCTTAGTTGAGATCATGTTCCTTTTTATTTTGTTTTAGAACTCGTATTAATGTTAACTAATTACACTTCAATTTGTTAAGATAGCTAGACTATATTACAGCATCCATTTCATTTCTTTTGGCAATTTTCATTAGATCCACTCAGCCCCAGAGACAATGGAAAATGTACCTAGACTAACTTTCCATTAACATCTCTGATATTTTGGATTTTATGAGTGTGTGTGTGTGTGTGTGTGATAATTACTTATTTAGTTTCAGGGCCTGCATTTTAAGGGGAGTTTTAGTGAACTGGATTTATTACAGAAATAAAATATATATTGTTACATTTACTTTTCAGTTAATGAATAATATTTATTACACGTAATAGAGTGTTTCCAAAATTAGTCCATTCAAAAATGGGTGTTTTCATAGGATGGCAATACAAAGGCAGTGCGGAAAGGCGTAAACAAGTTAGAATGAAATAATCGTGTGTCATTATAAAAGTGTCATCGGACTGCTATTCTAGTTCTAAAGGCAACTAATACTTATGCTCCTCTCTGGGTACCCTGTAAAAGGAAGGTTTATTAATTAGTAATTTTCTCAATTCAAGGCTCATAAAGTCTGGGTGTTAGATCACTCCTGGAATACATTTTTATCAGCGGATTATTACGCCATGGATAAGAAGGCATACATTTCAAATTGGGCCTTTCATTTGTGTCCAGTTGGTCCAAAGTGTACAATGCTGAGAAGGTTGAAAAAGCACGCTGTGGTTTCTTGGGATCTGCCAATGGCCAAAACCAACGGAGTTCAAGATTGGTCCTCAGAAAAATGATCAATTAGCCAGTATTTGCTGTCAGCATCACTGCACCACTTCCTTTCCTCCCTGCAGGATTGCCTCAGAGCTAACTTGAACTGGAAATCATTCCCATGTGATTCTTTATTTTGGACCTTTTCCCAAAAAGTCACACAAAAGAAATACAGGGCAATTTATGCTAAATGATACATATGCTATCTTGGTCAGGGAAGACTCTCCAGAAACAGTACAAACTGAGCTATTTATTGAGCATTCACTCTACATGAGGCACTATGATAAGTATTTTGTGCATATTTTGATAATGTAATAAATAAGTGTAATACTTCCTGTACAAATAATAAATCTCAGGCTAAATGCAATTACGTGTCATGTTTGGAATCACATGTTCTTAGTCAAATGAGCTGAAAATACCTCCTTTTATGCATAGACATGAGCCTGAATAATTTCTTACAATACTTTCTTGAAAAGGTGAGAAGGGTGATGGTGGTCTAAGATGTGGGATCCCCGCTTCTTCCTTAATGAGCAAGACCCTTCCAGATTTGAAATAAAACATCTGGGCCTTATTGAAACATGAAATTTAAATCAAGCCAAGAACACAACACCAAGCTTAAGATGTTCGTTTAAATAATGTTTATGCATGAATCACTAGATGGGCAATATTTTTAAATTGTCAGTGGCATTTGGCTGGTTTCTCAGCTTTAAGCATTATATATGGATTTGATAGTCTATTCCCCACTCCCATACTTATCGTGAAAAATGGGTAGATATCAAATTTAGAGATTGAAAGGAAATATCTTGGCAGTACAAGAACATCACTTTAAGAAATAATTATGATCTGGTAACACAATGTACAGCTACCATGATTGAACAAATAACATCATAAACTACAAAACTGGCAGCCATCCTAAATGATTCCCCCTTCCTCACTTTCACAAACATTTAGTCACCTCTGTATCCTATTGATTCTATATCTGCAGTTTTTTTCCTGACTTCTCCTTTCTAGGACCTCAACTCAATTGCATATTCATTCAATGAACATTCACTGGGCTCCTACTATGTTCCAGGCACTCTTGCAGTTGTTGAGGATAAACCAGCAAACAAAACTAGAGCACAATTTGAATGTAAAGTCTTTGTAGGCAGAAATATTGATTTCTATTTGTTTCTTTTCACTGTTATATTACTAATTTTCACAACAGTGCCTGCCCCATAGCAGACACTAGGTAATTACTGGTTGAATGAATAAAAACAGACTAAATCTGTGTTCTCATGTAGATTTATATTCATCTTTGTGTGTGTGTGTGTGTGTGCGTTTGTGTGTGTGTGTGTATTGGGGTGGAGGGGTAGGGGAGTCTGACAATCAAAAACAAATAGATAGGCATATATTAGGTTACATGAATAGGGTGCATAAAATAAGGCAAGATAATACATGTAAAGTCAGTGAGTATTAAAGAGGGTGCTTTTTAAAACAGGGTAGTCAGGAAAATACTTTCAAATGAGATTCTATTTGAGCAAAGACCTGAAAGATCTGAGAGATGATATGGCCATGGAGAATAGACTGTACAAATAAATCTCCTGAGGAAGAAGTATGTTTGGTATTATCACAGAACTGATCGATGAATAAGGTCAGAGCAGTGTGAGTGTGGGCCCGGAGGGTGGTGGGGAGGAATAGAAATGAGGTCAAGTGAGTAGCAAGTCAGTGGTCAGCACCAGTCACTCACAGCCCTGTGGTCCCTGGTTAGGGCATTGGATTTTAATCTGAGTGGTATGAGAATACATGCGAGCAGTTTGAACAGAAAGGTGATCTGACCTGTCTTTTTTTGGTTTCTTCCAGTTTTATTAAGAAATAATTGACATACAGCACTCTATATGTTTCAGGTGTACAGCATCATGATTTGACATATAGACATCATGAAATGACTATCACAGTAAGTTTAGTGAGCATTCATCACCTCATATAGGTACAACATTGTAAAAATAGAAAAAAAGTTGTTTTTCCCTGTGATGAGAACTCTTAGGGTTTACTATCATGACAACTCTCATATATAGCATACAGCTGTGTTCATTATATTTATCATATTGTATATACCATCCCTAGTACTTTTTAATCTTATAACTGGAAGTTTGTTTTAACTGGATCTCTCTGGGGAGCAAAGGAAGAAGCTGGAATACCAGTGAGGAGGTGATTACAACGGTCCAGACAAAACACTGAAGGAGAGTAAGAGTCTTTCTACCTCCTATCTTATTAACATGCCTCCCACCCAACCCGTCTGCCACCACAGCACCAAGTTGATCTTTTTCATATGTAAATAAAACTGTTCATTTCCTGCTCAAAATTCTTCAAATCTTGGGACTTCCCTGGTGGTCCAGTGGTTAGGACTTCACCTTCCAATGCAGGGGGTGTGGGTTCGATCCCTGGTCAGGGAACTAAGATCCCACATGCTTCGTGGCCAAAAAACCAAAACATAAAGAACAGCAGCAATATTGTAAGAAATTCAATAAAGACTTAAAAAAAAATTCTTCAAATCTTTCTCATTTGCCTAAATAATAAATTTGAATCTCCTATGGTATGTAAAGCAACTCTACCAGGTGTATCTACTCATTCCCATTGTGGTCCTTTTCTGCTTCTACTTCACTGCTCAGTCCTGACACATGGTATACTCCGGTATATGAAATTATTTTCAGTACGCCAACCCATCATTAATTCCAGGGCCTCTGCTCCTTTAACTTTATACACTTAGAACTTTACAAAGCTTTCCAATGAAAGTGCTGTACCAGGGGTGGTTAAATTTTGGGTGTTATGGACCTCTGAGAGGTTATTCCTTTAAAAAGTAATATATATACAAATTTTCCCTTGTAAGGGAATTTTTTAGATCCCCTCAAAATCCATTCTTGAGACATATTAACAAATAGATATCCTTAAGAATGATCAAATCCAGCACTTCCAAATTTCATTACATTAAAAATCATTCTTTTTGGGGGGAAAAGGAGTTCATAGTTAAGTAAATCTGGGAAACGTTTTCTACTAATCCTCTATCTTGGGGAATCTCTGCATTAATTTTTATTAAAGGTTCTGAGACATACTGTTGAAATTAGCATACAGTTGAAACTAAGGCACAAAGAGATTAAATAATTAGCCCAGGAAAGAAAATCAGAAAATGACAGTGACAAGATGTAAACCCAGAATTTCAGCTCCATGCCCAACCCTCTAACTCCACATCAGATGCAATTTTAGCTCTAAATCAATGTCTTTATTACATAGTTGGGCCTCAACGAGATTAAGCTATTGCTCCAAATTTTCTTCTCTAACATATATTTCCTAAGCTTTAAGTGATTTTACAGACTATAATCATTTATAATCCAAATTGAGAACATATACATTTAACTAGTCTCATTTCATGAGACTGAAACAGGTGGGTAATTATTATTTTTCAAAGAATCCTAATATGAGTTTAAAAAAACAATGAATTAATCTTCCCCTAAAGTACAGTAAAACAATTAGTTTTATTGTCATAGCTTTTATTACTTTCTATTAATTTTCCATCACAATGCTGTAATTAACTGCATCATCAATAAAAGTACAAGATTTTTCTCTATTCGAATCATTCACATTTTGAAACTACTATTTATAATTGAGAATTGAGGATATGAACTTTTCTTCATTTGATTAATCTTTTTTTGTTTGTAACAAATATCCAATCCAATACTAGATCTCCGAATTGATTGATATGAATATTTTCATGTAAAATGCTCCAATTCTCACAAGAGCAATATCATTTGAAACATTTGTAAGGTGGTTAAAAATGAGGGAAGAAGTAAGCCCTTTAGTTGAATTGAAATAACCAAATTTGAGCTAAGTACGTTTGTCTAAGGAGGGAACCAGGAGAGTCAAGGAGCACTTATTCATTTGATTAATTTACTCAGTTACTTGTAAAGGTAAAAACAAGACTCATGTATAAACCATGAGGTTAATGGGAGTCAAGCATATCAGGCAGAGAGAACACCAGTTCAAAGGCCCTGAGATGGGAGCATGTCTGAATGCCTGAGGAATAGAATGGAAGCCGGTATGACTGGAGCAGATTGTTCAAGAAGAAGTGTTTGGGAAAATGAAATTTGACAGACATGAGGACCAAACATCCCAGAGCTTTGCAGACTAACTGATATGTCATGGGCTTCCAGGGAGTGGAGGGCGGCTAGGACATGCCATCTGCCTTAACACAATTATTCTGGCCACTCGCACTATGATAGACTGAAGGTGTATGTGGTCTGAAGCTAATGGACCAGTTATTTGGCTGGCTTTGGAAATTCAGGTGAGAGATAATTATACATGGATCAGAATAATAGAAGAAGGAAAAAAATATTGGTGTCTAGAAATATTCTGGACGGAAAAGCCAACAAGTTATGCTGATGGATTTGATATGGGGAATGAAAGAAATTCAAGGATGTCTCCAGAGTGTTTGGCCTGAGCCATGGGAAGGATAAAATAATCGTCACAGCAGAGGGAAAAGTGATGAGGAGCCCACGTACATAAAGAAAGGCATGAATCACTTTGCTGTACACCTGAAACTAACACAACATTGTAAATCAACTCTACTCCAATAAACTTAAAAAAAAAAAAAAAAAAAAAAGTAGGGAAGCCGTGGCGTAGGTGTGGAATGGCCAGGAGCTGAGTTATCTGAATGGATGCATGAGGTTCATTTTGAGACATAATGGTAAAAAAGGGTGTAAGGTCAGTTGAAGTCAGATCACAGAAAGCCTTGAATGCCAGCAAAGGAGTTTGCAATTTATACAGTTTAGGAGAGAAGCTAAGTATTTGAGGCATTTCAGTAAAAAACTTAAAGTTTACAAAAGCTCTGCCCAGCAGTTTTGGAACTTTGCACTTACCTCTACAAACCCAAAAGACAGAGCTAAAAGGGATTCTATGGTAAGAGCTTCTCCTTCAGTTTTTGAAACCCTGAGTAAGGCAATGTGGCATAGTGGTAAAATACTGAGGAATATGGCTGTGGGCCAAGTTGGTATATAGTAATCAAAGATGCAGTGACTCATTTTGAGTAAAGGTGTCATACAGACTGTGATATACCAAGACATAAGTCACAGATGGCAGATGACACTTCAAAGTACATACAAACATTAATACACTCACAGCTCTGTAAGGAAGCATAATAGCAGGAAAAGCTCTGGATGAAGGGTAGGAAATTTTGGTGTAGTCCGAGTTTCATTGTGGCCTGCTATAATATTTAGATAAGGCATACGGTCTCTCAGTGATGTAAATATTTTATCAGTAGAATAGAGAAAATATCTTTTTACCGAGTCCAAACTCATACTGACTGCCACACAACAGGCCAGTAAATCTAGAAACGAGTTGTTAGGGCAGGGAATCGTGACTTTATTTGGAAAGCCATCAGACTGAGAAGATGGTGGAGTAGTGTCCCAGATGAACCATCTTGCCTGAGTTAGAATTCAGGCTTCTTTTATACTAAAAGGGGAGGGCGTAAAGTCAAACATTTCCTGGTTCCAGTCAGCCTCCGGAGGAGATTTCTTCCTTCCTGCTGTCGTTCACAGGTGGGCCTGGTCAGAATGTTTCCTGTGAGCTAAACAAAGATATTTTAGCTTAACACTCATTCCTGGGAGGCAGGATTCCCAGAGATGGGCCATTAATTTAAGCTTATGGGCAACATCCCCTTAATGGTTAACTTGTAATATCAATAGAATACAAAGGTTCTTCCCTGTTACAAATCTCTGCTACCACTTAGAATCGTGTGGATTCCACAGAACCGTAAACAGCTCTTCCTTCCTCTCCATTCATGTAATGGTTAATTTCATGTGCTAATTTCAGTGAATCACAGGTGCCCAGATTAAACATTCTTTCCGGCTGTGTCTTTCAGGGTGTTTCCAGATGAGATTACCATCTGAATCAGTAGACACATTAAAGAAGACTGTCCTGTCCAATGTGGGTGGGCATCATCCAATCCACTGAGAGCCTAAATAGAACAGAAGAAGGAAGAAATAGAAATACATCCTTCTTTTTTTTTTTTTTTTTTTTTTTTGCTGCCCATGGACTGAGATATAAGTCATCTAGTCACCTGGTTCTCAGGCCTTTGGACTTGGGCTGAATTATACCAATTTTTCTAGGTCTCCAGCTTAGAGAGAGCAGATCATGGAAGATATAGATAGATATAGATATAGATTTATAGATATAGATACAGATATATATTGATAGATATAGTTACTATCCAGTTACTTAGGACTTAGGCATACTAAGCAGTACTGACTACTTGTATTCAGTAGAACATAAACACATGAGCACTAACTTAATATATATTCATGGGTCAAGAAATTAACTGGACCATCCCCCTCTGTAGCCTTCATGACTGTTCCTGGAGCTTGGAATATATGGAGACAAGTTGGAGACTCTCTTAAAACAATTTTCTCAGATGATGGAGGTATATTTGCACTATTGACTGGAGAATATGATGGTCACAGTCGGTGAATAGAAGACATACATATTTAAATAGTTTTTATAAGCTATTTATATGTTTTTATAAACTATGAACTAAGTCTATTCATTACTCACTTATTCTAACCATTCCATAACCTTCATCATTTCTGTGCATATTTTTACTATTCCGCCATGCTCTGTCTATCATTCTCTGCACAGAGAACTCCCCATCTCTATTCACACTCCTACAAAAAGCCATTCACCCAGAGAATATAGCTGTCTCCTGCTTTGGACTGCCCCATCACCAACAGAAACATTTTGTTCAATTCCTCTTTTCTAGATGGTGGTTCTGTAGTAGTAGAAGAATTTAAGTCTCAGTTCTAGTGCCATATTGTAATTCTTATCTTAGATATCTCTTTCCCACTTGCTGATTATCCTTAGCATTCCTGTATTGGAGAACTTTATCTTCCTCTGTGTCTTTATCTTCCTGGATTCCCAAGAACAGCACAATGTTAACGAAGTGTGTTCAGTGAACATATCCTGATGGAAATCACCTGAATATTCTTGAATATTTCATTTGTCTTCTGCTAAAGCAAGGTTTCAGAGAGCCTAGATACTATGGAAACAGGTTTATATAAATACTTCTATAGAAAATATGCTCTGCCAAAGCTCTCAACTAGTTACAGAGTGAATTTCTTTAAACTGAAATCTCTTCAAATAATTGCACTGGAAACCTGTGAAGTCAGGCCATGCTTTTTAAAAATGCTTTTTCTGTATCAGATCACATTAACCACCTACATACTGTGGGAAATGTCACTTAAGAAGAGCCTGGTTGGCACAATTTTCCTTGCAACATCACACCTCATCTTAAATTGTTAGCTTCACCACTGTTTGGGATACATGAGTCCAGGTAAGAATTTGTACTTTCTAAATGTTATTTTATTCTGGTACAGCCTAAAACATTTAGGAAGCATTTTTAACACCAGCATGAAGCAGAAGAAACTTGTCTACTTTGACATTTTATGCAAATAGACATATGCATATCCAGATACATCCATTGATTCATTCAATAACAAGTTTTACAAATATTTGATGGGCATGTTACTACATACCAGGCAAATTGTTAAGGGGTGAAGGTACAGTGGTGAACAAAATCTATACGGCATCTACCTTCATGGATTTATGGTATACGATATATGTTTAAATAAAAGTGCAATGAAAGGCAAAAATTAATATATTCATTAAGAATTTAATCATTTGATTTCAATCCATATTCCATAAGTTTCTGCTCCAAGTGACATTCCTGGTCTTAACGGCCTCCTGAATAGTGACAATTAAAATGAAATTAACACATTGCGTTCACTGATGGCAAAATATAACATGCTGAAATTTATTTCAGAATGAATCAGAATTATTAAATAATTAGAAAGAATTTTCCTTGCCAGGAAATAAGAAAATGGGGATAATTAGAGCTACCACCTGGGCTAGAATCCCTAGACAGTTGACACAGTAGGCAAAATGCCCAAGAGTCATATACAATGAGAAGCTGATTGACTGTTTTCAGTGGGGGAAGTTATTTGATATTACTATACTTTCATCATCTCCCAAGCCCATGAGAATTTCTTTCAAAAGTTCAGATTTTTAAATCTTAAGAGAAAGTTTTTGATTAAGAAAGAAATATGTACATAGGAGAGGGAAAAAAAGGAAATATTTCCTAAACCACTGTTCTGTTTCCAGGAGGTAGGTTCCAAAGAATTCCCACTATTTCAGATGACCAATAGCCAAGACATGGAAACAACCTAAGTGTCCATCAACAGATGAATGGATACAGAAGATGTGGCACATATATACAATGGAATACTACTCAGCCATTAAGAATGAAATAATGCCATTTACAGCAACATGGATGAAACTAGAGATTATCACATTAAGTGAAGTAAGTCAGAAAGAGAAAGACATATACCATATGATATCACTTATATGTGGAATCTAAAATATGGCACAAATGAACCTATCTATGAAACAGAAACAGAATCACAGACGTAGAGAACAGACTTGTGATTACCAAGGTGGGGAGGGGGCTGGGAGTGGGATGGACTGGGAGTTTGGGGTTAGTAGATGCAAACTATTACATATAGGATGGATAAACAACAAGGTCCTACTGTATAGCACAGGGAACTAACTATATTCAATATCCTGGGATAAACTATAGTGGAAAGGAACATAAAAAAGAATATATATATGTGTGTATAATTGAGTTACTTTGCTGTACAGCAGAAATTAATACAACTTTGTAAATTGACTATACTTCAATAAAAAATAAATTAAAAACAAAACAAAAGTTTAAAAAATAAAAGAAATATGTAAGTAGGAGAGGGAAAAAAACGAAATATTTCCTAAACCACTGTTCTGTTTCCGGGAGACAAGTTCCAATGAACTCCCACTCTCTCACATGTAAGTAATGATGAAATATAAATAAGACAAAATAAGTAGGAAATAAAAATTAGGAAATAAAACAGCTTTTCAGCCTCCAGGTTCTAACTATGTTCTCTGTTCATAGAGCAAAATCTCTCAACTGTAGGGGGATTCTGCAGGGAGTACCTGCATGAGGAGTGAAGATCTGCTTGGATAATAGAGTTTTATCAAAACAATCAAACTCTGCAAGTTCTTAGGTCAAAGCTTCCATGAAAGTAGCAAATAGAAGCTGAACTTCAATTTCTGGGCAAGAAGGAAAGCAAGCATCTAATGTCTCTTTGGTACAGCCGTGAAAATAATCCACATGTAATCACATTAGCAGCAGATGTCAAAAGAGTTAATAAATTGGTTAGCAAATACACCAATATTTTCAGACTGAAAAGGTCAGCCAGTACTCTATTTAATTTCTATGTAAGCACATTAAACAGAATAACTGCCTGAGCTCTTTCTAGGATTCAAAACCACTCTTCAATGACCAAGTCAAAGGTGGTTGTGGTTTTTTTCCTCTCCATTGACATAACTTCCTTCTGAAGGCCTGCAATTGTCTTCCTCCATTACAAAATTAAGTTTTAGGATGTTTGAATCTCTTTGCAAAGTAAAAAGGTAAAAGATGATTTGTAGACTTTTTGATGATGGCCATTCCATTCTGTCCAGTGTGAGGTGATACCTCATTGTATTGATACTTTTGATTTGTATTTCTCTAATAATTAGTGATGTTGAGCATCTTTTCATGTGCCTGTTGGCCAAATGTATGTCTTCTTTGGAGAAATATCTATTTAGGTCTTCTGCCCATTTTTTGACTGGGTTGATTTTTTTTGATATTGAGCTGTATAAGCTGCTTGTATATTTTGGAAATTAATCCCATGGTAGCATCATTTGCAAATATTTTCTCCCATTCTATAGGTTGTCTCTTCGTTTTGTTTATGGTTTCCTTTGCTGTGCAAAAGCTTTTAAGTTTAATTAAGTCCCTTTTGTTTAAATGCTGGAGAGGGTGTAGAGAAAAGGGAACTCTCTTATACTGGTGGTGGGAATGTATATTGGTGCAACCACTATGGAAAAGAGTATGGCAACTCCTCAAAAAACTTAAAATAAAATTACCATATGATCCAGCAATCCCATTTCCAGGCATATATCTGGAAAAGATGAAAACGTTAATTCAAAAAGATACATACAAAAAAAAAAAAAAAAGATACACCCCAGTGTTCGTAGCAGCACTATTTACAACAGCCATGACATGAAAGCAACATAAATTTCCATCAACAGATGAATGGATAAAGATGTGGTATTTATATACAATGGAATATTACTCAGCCATAAAAAGAATGAAATAATGCCATTTGCAGCAACATGGATGGACCTAGAGATTATCGTACTAAGTGAAGAAAGTCAGACAGAGAAAGACAAATATCATATGATATCCCTTATATGTGGAATCTAAAAAAATGATACAAATGAACTTAATTTACAAAACAGAAATAGACTCACAGACATAGAAAACAAACTTATGGTTACGAAAGGGGAAAGGGGGAGAGGGATAAATTAGGAATTTAGGATTAACAGATACACACTACTGTATATAAAATAGATAAACAATAAGGACCTACTGCATTGCACAGGGAAATATATTCAATATCTTATAATAACCTATAATGGAAAAGAATCTGAAAAAGAATATATATATATATATATATATATATATATATATATATATGTATATATAAAACTGAATCACTTTGCTGTATACCTGAAATATTGTAAATAAACTATACCTCACTAAAAAATTTTTTTTAAAGTCATTAAAAAAATAAAGGTAAAAGATAAGATACTATCAGTCACTACATAATAGCTAGGAAGAGCTAACATTTTGTAGAGATCTTTAGAGATTGTTAACTTTTCATATATAATATCTCACATGATTTTCATAATGGTTATTATTTATTCATATTTATCCATTTATTATTTATTCTTATTTCTTCTCCAGATGTAGAAAACTGAGAAACTGAAGCTCAGAGATGCTCAGCCATTTGCATAGGTTCTCAGTCAGTAAGTGGCAAGATTGAGGCTGCCTGATCCTTCCCCACATCTTACATCTTACCCTTCTGCCCCAACTACTCCCTGTAGTTGCCATGATGCCTTTTCAAGGTCAGTCCAGAATAAGGAGCACAACCTCATGGTAATCCCATAGGTCCCTTTCTGCTAATTTGGAGAACTTTAAGTTCATCTTCCATATCTCCAGTTCTCCTTCATCCCCCCTCTTTACAACCTTTGTAAATTTATATATTATCTTTCTCAATTGTAGCCATTATCATAATTCTCCTTAGAAGTTATTATTTTTTAGTAATTTCTGAAGAACAAATTAATAAAGTCTTATTCATTTAGAACTTGTACATCTAAGTTTCCCAAACCATTCCTCTCAACATATAAGCCCTGCATCCCAATCATCTTCATGTTTTCTAAATAGTATGTCTATTAGGATATTTTTATCATATCCATTTTAGAAATTTTCTCTTCATTTTTTATGAAGAAAGGTATGGTTTGGGCACTCAGATCATTGCTTTACCCTCCCTCTACCCAAACACATTTACATTCACACACTCATATCCACCCACTCTGTCCTTCCAATATAAATGTATATATTGTATAAATATACTAACACTTCTAGTTGAATCAATATTTATATCTACATTGTGATTAAATCAGAATTGTTTATACCTGAGCCTAGTAGTATATTGGGATTCTATTGCCTTTGTTTTTCTTTCCTTTTTGTTTTGGTTAGAGATAATGGCTTTTTTGTTTTTTTCATTTAACATGTTTAATCCTTTCTAACACAGGAGTAAAATCCCTCTGAATACTACTTTTCAGATCAGGTGACCTAGCATTTTCATCACTTGTCTGTGTGTTTGTCTATTGTTTATTCATTTCTGCACCATACCTCCTGGAACCTCATTCTGACTGCTCCCATTTGGTCTAACTGCCCTCCAATTTCTGTATACTTGTCGTTCTGGATTTTCTCCCCTTCTCTGTTTTCTGTTTGTTGTTGTTGTCGTAGTGTGTGTGTGTGTTTTTAAACATCCAGTGACTTCCTCTTGGTTTAATCCCTCATTTTGGTATAGCAAATGTTGCAAAAAGAAAAGAAAAATTGTCCTGAGAATGGGTACCTGGGACCTTGATTTCTGGAAATACTGCACACAACATATCCTAAAAAATCTTTCATCTAAAAAAGACCTAGAAATATTGGACATATATGAAATAAACTTCATTTTAAATCCATAGCTGAGCTCACAATAAAATAAATTGAAATCAATTCTTAGAAACATTATATTGAAACTGTAGAACAACAAAGAGAATGCGATCTTAAAAGCAGCCAGAAAAACAGACAACAAATTACTACAAAAGAATAATGAAAATAGAAGCAGAAGATCAGCAAGAAACAACATTTATACACCTAATATTCTCAACATATATAAAGACAAAATTGACAAGATTAACTTCCGAGTGGAAGATTTGAACATAACAATCTGAGTAATTAATAAATATATCAATTAATAATATGTTCATCTGAGTCACTATTTCTTGTTAGGAGACAGCACATAATTAGAAATCGCAAAATAAATCATTTTCAAAAGAAAAAATTTTATCAACAAATGTTACATGTAGAAACATTGCCTTCTATAAGCGTTTATGCCTATACATCACAGTAGTGTTTCAAAGTAGTTTATTGAGATATTACTTTGTATTTTGCTTTGCAGCTGTGGAATAATCAGGACTAATAAGAATTCCTCTTACATTTGTCTTCTTCACATACACCAAGGACCAATAAGGTGCACGAAAACTTTCCCCTCAGGCCACAATTAAGAGATTTAATTTTTCAGAAGGAACTAAATTGTACTAGGCTCTGACAGTGGAGTGAGGGCCTGGGGTTTGGACAGTAGGAAGTCTAGGTTGTCAGGAGCTGGCAGGCAGCTTCCAAGGCTGACAGAGGTGGAGAAGAGATGGTGCTTACTTGTTTGTGTGTTTTTATGGTGGTGAAAGTCGTGTAGGGGTTAGGTTGTGGGGATCCATACCACCCGAAAGCCTCTGGCAGTTTGGGGTGTAGACACTGAGGTTTATGGTACCTGAGGACCATGGCTCAGGAGCTACGAGAAAGAGTCTCCTTGCTCCATTTTGGCAAAGGGGAGGATGGGCCACAGGAAACCCCAGAAGCAAGCACAGTGAACTGAAGACTGAAGCTCCTTCTCTTATTTTCTAAACACCACAGCACTTCATCCTGAATATGACTTGAGGGAGGTGAAAGGAGAGGGCGAGAGGTTCCCCGAAGAGCAAATTAGTATGTGAGAGCTGGGAGTAAGATTAATTTGATTTTTGAAAGTGTTACCACATTGTTATTCACCAGAGAATTAAAGAGTACAAGTCATATTTAATACATACCATGAAAAGTTTTCCTGTAAAACATTTTATTTCCGATGTTCATGTGTTTGACATTCTGCAGAGGACAACATTTGAGAACCTCCAACTCTTATAAAAAGCCTTTGGAGTAACTGAGACTGATTCTGTATTTTGCTGTCTACATTTTGCTGAATCTGTATTTTGTTATTTTGTAAAATAATGAAAATAGTGTAGTCCTTTCATTCACAAAAACATCAATAAACAACAACTATCTTGATTCCCCTCAGTATTTGAGAAGGATCGGCGTTGATAGATGCTGGGTAAATAATTAAGGAATGAGCCTATGTCACTGTCATTTCTATTTCTCCTGTGATGGAACAGCCAACACAGTTCAGTTTTACAGATTTTACAGACAATATCAAAGTCAGAATTAAATTGTGGATCTAATTCAAATGTCTTTTTCTTGGCACTAGACCATTATATTTCAAACTTTGGGCCATGATCCATGAGTGGCTCTCAAAGTTAATATAACTGGTCAGAATTGGCATTTCTAAAAGGAAAGAGAAGAGAGAAAAATGACAGAATAGCAGGGATAGCATGGCCTGCACAGCATAGAGTAACATAAACTGGAAAACAAAACAAACAAAAGAAAACCTCATGTGTCTAGCACAGTAAGGGCTAAGTACTGTTTTATAAAACTTTTGCATATATTGGGTCAATAGGTTAAAAAAGCCTTTTTTTTTTTTTTTTTTTCTTTTTGCTGTGAGTCACTTTGGGCCATGACTCACAGCAAAAAAAGGTTAGAAAGAGAATAACTTAGACCATTTGCCTTCTTTAATCACTCCTTCACATTTGCTAGAAGAAAACACCACTTCTAACCTGGCTTTTCTGATTTTGTCCCCTTTAACTTACTTTAATTTTTTTATGTATGAAATTTTCTACATTTACCAAAAGTTAAGAAAACAATAATAGAGATACCTATGCACTAATAGACATTAACCTTGTGCTGTATCTCCTCTCTGTCCTCCCCTCCCCTTTTCTTCTCCCCCCCTTCCCCTTCCCCCTTCTTCCCCTCCACACATCTCTCTCAAGGGACATGATGTTACAGACGCAGCTAAGGCTTCACCCTGTCCTTATTATAACCCCCATTTCTCCCTAGAGGCAACCACAATTTTGAATTTGGTGTGCATTTTCCCATATATAATTATGTAATTTTACCACGTATTTGTCCACCCATAATTCATTTATGCATTGTTTTATATATAGGAATCATGTGGTTACTTCTTTCCCAGTCTAAGTTTTTGAGAGGTATCTATTCACCCTGTGAAAGACTGTTATGGTATTTTTACAAGCAGTATTACAATGAATATCTTTACACATACTCTCTATGCACATGTTCTGTGAGAATTTTCTACCTTAGGTATATAGAAATGAAACTGGTCTGCTTTAGTAAGTTATGGGCACTTTCAACATTCCTCGGTTTGAAAAAGTGATTACTAATTTACACTTGCACAAGATATAATAGCTTTTGTGTGCCCACATCTTTGACAGCATTTGAAGTTATCAGACTTACTAATTTTTACCATGTATTGGGTAACAAATTATTCATTTAATATGAATTTTGCTCATTATCAGCGATGTTGAGCATTTTTCTATGCTCAGAAATGGTTTATTGGCCATTGGTATTTCATTCTTCATATATTACTTGCTGCCCTTGAGTTTTGAGGGGAAGGGACGTTGTTTTTCTTACTGATTGGTAGAAACACTTTGTATATTGTGATTACTAATTTTCCCTATGCACATTGCAAGCCTCTTCTCCAGTCTGTGGCATTTCTTTAAACGTCATGATATGTTTCATTACATAACAGTTTATTATTATTGTTGTTAGTTTAATATAATCAAAATTATCAATCTATCACTTTATAGCTTTTGTTATCTTTTCTTAGAAGTTCTTGCTCATTCTAATAATATGTATTGTATTCCAATAGTTGTATAATTTTAATTTTCCACATCATCTTTAATGTATATGAAATATATTAGTGTGTCTGGTGTAATGTGAGAATTTGGTTTAATTTTCTGTTTGGATGGTCAGTTGTCTCAGCACCATATATGAATTGTCAATCTCTTCTGACATGACTTCTAACACTATTTTTAATTTATGTACCAAGCATTCATATAAATTTGGGGTCTTAAAAACTCTTCTTTGTTTATTTGCTCTGCTTTTCTATGCTTGTGTAAATATCAACTTGCTTTAATTATTTTTTTAACAACCTAGACTCTAACAAGCCATATCCTCTCCCCTCTCCCTTAAGGATTTCTTATCTATTTTTAGGGCCTTACTCTTATATGTGAATTTTATAATCAGCTTTTCAGGTTTAATGAGAATCTTTTGTGAAATTTTAATTGAAACTGAAATGGATATATAGATTAATTAGTGGATAATTGCCATGTTTACAATATTGAGGGTTTCCTTCCCAGAAAATGGCCTAACTCTCCATTTATTTAGATCTTTGTCTTTCAGTTTTCGTATTTTATTAGTTTTATTTCCCATAACCTTGTAGTTTTGTCACTAATATAAATGTGTGGTTTATTATTTTACGTTTTGTACATTTTGTAATAGCGATTGCTTGTGCACAGAATTACAAGAGATTTTTGTAGATTCTTATATTCTCTAAACTTGCTGAATTATTTTATTAATTTGTCCACAAAATCTCATGAATTTCTGATATTAACAATTATATTATTTGCAAATAATAAATTTTTCTTATTTTAAATTCTATATCTCTGATATTTATATCTTTTGCTAATATATTAGCTAATTTGTCTACTACAGTTTGAATAGAGACAATGATAGGGGAATCCTCTCTTCTATTCCTGGTGTTAATAATTTTTATCACAGATAAACATAAAATTTTACAATTTTTCTGCACTTACAGAGATGATTCTGTGATTTTTCTCTTTTATTTAATGTGGTTAATTATACCAATATATCCTCTAATATCAATTAGTTATTACCCTTATGATTATAATATTTATTTTATATACTTTGGGATCTGGTTTATTAGTTTTCTGTTACTGCATAACAAATTATCATAAACACAGTGGCTTAAAACAATGTACATTTTTTATCTCAAAGTTTCCATTTCCAAGAAACAGTCCAGAACTAATGTTAGCTGGACCCTCTTCTCAAGGTCTTAGCAGGCAGAAATCAAGGTGTTATTCAGGGTTGTGATCTCAGCTGAAGCATGAGATCTTCTGTCAAGCTCACTGGTTGTTGGTAGAATTCATTTTTATTTTTATTACTTATTTATTTATTTATTTATTTATTTATTTATTGCCACACTGTGCAGCTTGTGGGATCTTATTTCCCCGACCAGGGATTGAACCTGTGCCCCCTCCAGTGGAAGTGTGAAGTCCTAACCACTGGACGGCCAGGGAATTCCCAGAATTCATTTTTAGATGGTTATATGACTGTTGTCCCATTTTTTTCTCTGTTGACTGGGACCACGTCTAACTCTTCAAGACTCACTTACCCCAAGCCAGACTCTCTCATGTAAGAGCTCACCTGATTAGATAAGGCCCACCTGGGATGATTTGCCTTCCAATCAACTCAAAGTACATTGATTAGGGACTTCACTTACATCTGTGAAGTTCTGTTATCATTGTCACAAGTTGTTATATAAGCATGAGAGTGATATTCTATCATATACACAGAGTCAACTCACATTCAAGGGGAGAAATTTTAAAAAGATAAGAATTGCAGGGGCCATCTTGAGATTCTGTTTACCAGTTTCCTAACCTAATTTAGGAATTTTCTTACTATGGTTGTAAGTGAGATTGGATATCATTTTTTTATTTTATACTAACCTTATTTTTTGGAGTATAAACTTAATCCTAATCGTGGTGTTGGAAGAGTATTGACTCTTGTTTTCTTCTCTGGATATAGATTTTAATGTATGCATTAATGTTTAACATTTTCAAAATACTGCCTAAGCTGCAATTAACCACTCTCCCTTCTTCCCTTCATTGGTTCATCTTCTAGATCCAAACTGATAGGAGTGATAGATATATTATTCCAAAACTCTCAGTTTCATCAGTCACTGATTCTGTCTGCAACAAGGACACAAAATACATGGGTGATGTAGTGTCAAGATCATGAGATCAGAATTTGGGAGACTAGATTTTAGTTTCAAACTCACCATTGGCCACCATGACATTGGTGTTCATTAAATCACTTTCTAATTCCTGTTGGAAGACAACTTCCAATGAACATTTTCATGTTTCTACATGCTGCAGGCTTTCTGAGCAAAAAGGGTTAGCAAACTTTGTTAAACAGTGATGGAATGACAAATATGCCTTAGAAGTTAGAGGTAGCATATTGTTCCAGAGAGAATTAGAGAATTATCATGCCCAGAGCCATTTGTTTACATGCCAAGGTAAAGGCCTTTCCCTCCCCCTCATCAGAAAGGATTTGTTTACATTCTAAAGGATAGTCCTGTCTTTGCAGGGAAGGATTTGCCAAAGTGCCAGCCTTCGTACGTAAGTCCTGAGTCTCCTAATTTTGGGGGTTCCTCTCACGTGTTGCAATCCCAGCATATATGGAGATGAACATCTGGTCCTTACCTTGTGGAGAATAGAGACATGCAGAACAGGTGCTGAGATGCTCTGAGTACTAAATGTATAAATGGTCTATTTTTTTGACCCAGACATTCTGTGTTTGCTCTCAGAATATGAATAAGTATATAAACTTAAGAATTCTTAGACTCTTTTGAGAGTTAGAGAGCTGTTACAGTCCAGCCTAGCACACAGGGTTTTCCTGATGAAACAGATCAGATTATGTTTACAAATATAAAAGTGGTTTTACAAAGCAAGACAAGATATGCAACTCAAAGGTGGAAAGGTGGTGATGGCTTTTATGTGCCAAGAGGCTAGACAATATTTAAGGGAGTCAATGTCAATTACCTAAATGTATTTATTTCCACACTTTATTTCCTTCCAGAATAATGCTTATCCATTTAAATCATTGTATACCTACAGGCTTTTTGTGGTAACAGAGAGTGAGACAGAAAGAAGGAGTTCCTTACTTCCATTCAGTGTGTAGTCCTGTCATAAAGGATAAATCTAGACAGTAGGAGGGAAGGGAAGTAAGTCCCTGCAAATCTCACCCAGTAAAAACAAAACTAAACGAAACTAAAGTAAGTGAAATTAAGGTCAAATTTGTCATTTACTCCAGAAGCCAAAGAAGGTTTTAGAAGAGAAGGGGGTGGGTAGAGAATAACTCATAGTTTGGATATTTTTTTCTAGGAACACTTCCCTACTTTCACACTCATCCCCAAAAATACCCCTACAGTTGTAGGACTTTGAAAATATTTTATTTATCTCTTCAGTTGCCTATGATGCTATTTTATTTATCTCTTCAGTTGCCTATGTTCACCAATAGATTATAAAATTCATGAGAGTAGGGGCTATCCCTCCTGATCACTCAATTCCTAGCCCCATGACTGGCCCTTTATAACTCTCTGTAGAGAAGAAGGAAGGTATTGCAGCATTATTCACAGCAACCAAGATATGGAAACAAGATATGAAACAAGTGCCCATCAGTGGATGAATGGATAAAGAAGATGTCATATATATATATATCCACAACGGAACACTATTCAGCCATAAAAAAAAAAAAATCTTGCCATTTGTGACAACACAGATGAACTTTGAGAGCATTATGCTAAGTGAGCTGTCAGACAAATACAGACAAATATTGTATGATATTGCTTATATGTGGAACCTAAACTACTGAACTCAGAAAAACAGAGTAGAATGGTGTTTACCAGGGACTGAGAGGTGCGGGGAACTGGGGTAAAGTTGTTTGAAGATGCCATCTTGCAACTAGTAGATAAATAAGTTCTGGAGATGTAATGCACAGCACAGTGATTATGGTCAACAATACTATATTATACATTTCAAATTTGCTAAGAGAATAGATCTTAACTGTTCTCACACCAAAGATCAATGATAATTATGTGACTTGATAGTAGTGTTAGCTGATGCTAAGGTGGTAATAATATAGCAATATATAAAATGTATCATCAAATCAATATGTTGTACACCTTAAGCTTACACAATGTTACATGTCCATTATATCACAACAAAAATTAATTCATTTTTTAAAAATGAAGGAAGACAGTACAGAAGGAAAAGAGATGGGGGAAAAAAGAGAGAAAAAGGAAGGACAAAAGAATGTCCACTTTCAGTCACCAGGACAAAGATGCTAGGGGGAAGGAGAACCTTGAATATGGATACTGAAGTCTTTCACACACAAGATCTCTTGATTTTTTGAAAGAGGGCCTTCAAACATGTTTCTCCTTTTTTCCCACTTGCTTTGTCTGCACCTCTTTCTCCTGAGATCACCAGTTATCGAAGTTCTGTCTATGAAACCCACCTGATTAAACACTGTCAGGGATGCACAATGCCTTTCTTCTTTTTCTGTCCTTCCTACAAAACTCTGTCATTTTATGATGAGTAGAAATTTGTTACTATATTTCCCACGTTATCTTCAAAATCTTGTTTAATAATGAAAATGTGAAAGAAGTGACTAATCTGGAGGTTCGAAGACAGCAGGAAAAGAACTGATAAGCATTTTGAAGTTTGAGCAACGTGTAAAACATTTCAAGTACTTTGGATTTCATTCTCCCCATCCACAACTGCTTAGCTCCTAGAAATGAGGACACTTTTTTCTAATGTCCTATCTAATAGTTATAGCTGAGCCAAATCAAAAGTATAATACTGAGAGAAATTAGTTTACATTTATCTTTCTCTGTTTTTTTCCTCTTCTGAACATCTGAGCCTAAATATATAGTTTTAGTCTGACATAAAGCTTATTTTGTTACTCAAGTTATTACATGGGATTGAGCTTTGTGGTTTAGTATGCTAAACCTATGGTTGAAAACTAAACATTTCTGGAAAAAATGGATAAGAATATCTTATATTTATTGAACATAGCCAAGAAATTTATTTTTAATAACTGAACCACAGATGGGATGCCATCTGTCAGCATATGGCATTGGCTCTTAAAGCAATGTTTACATCTGGGGGATATGACGCTTTCTTTGAGAGAACAAGAGGCATTATTGGACTAAACATGAAGAGAAGTGAAATTTTTAGATTCATGAATATTGTAAGTTTGCTAAGGATAGAATCAGCATGTTTATATGCATACAGTTTTCATACATTTGGGTGGATAAAAAGAAAGAAAATCTGTCCATTGAAATTCTGTTATGATAATAGAAAATAATTGTAATTTTAAAACCATGGGGATTTTTTTCTCTCATGACAGGCAAAACTATTGGTATGAAGTGATCAGATCCCCAAATTTGAGTTTTTTAATATATCCAATTTGATTGATAATGTTTCCAATAAAGATACTAATATAGCATTTTAATTTATTGACATCCCTACTATCAGCTTTATTTTATTCAAAAACATGAACAAAAGATATAATTTTTGTTCCTTAATTTTCAATAACTTCAAAATTTTACCTGACATAATTTTTATCTGTTTTACTATGCATAAGTATTCTTATTTTTAATCAACTGCATTTTGAAACATAATTGGAGGTATTTTTTATTATAAAGGCACTAAATTTATAGATTTTAAATTACCATGCATTTGTAAGGGAATTGTATTTTGCTTATTTGCATTTAACTCTCTGATCACCCAAAATTTGAATAAATTCTGATTAATATTAACCTTGTTTTGTTGTTAGTCCAAAACCAATTCAAAACAGATTTCATTTTTCTTCCACCTAATACAACAAAGACTTGATATCTATGATACATAGAAAATTACATAAATCACAAAATTCCAGTGAATAGAGATTATCAACAAATATTCAACAGTAATGATAATAATATAATAGTAATGACAACTATTGGCATACTATTTTAGAGTGTTCTTTATGTAACAGATTAGAGGATTTGCAAGCATTCTCTTGAATCTTGATAATAACCCTTCCAAATTATAATTTTCCTTTAGTTACAATTGACAGAATAGGTTTAATGATGTTAAGAAACAGATCTAAGATCACAGAAGCTGTAATCAGCAGTATCTGCTTAAAGATCCATATTCTTTCTTCTAAACAATGCTGCTTCCCTGAATGAGAAAATACTATTGGTAGGCGAACATAAAATATTTATTGATTGTTGAAAGGGGTAAAATACCAACTGCACTAGTAATGACAATGCAAATTGAAATTACAATGAAGTACCAATTTCTACTGATCAAGCTGAAATTTTTTTTTTTTAAACATCTTTATTGAAGTATAATTGCCTTACAATGGTGTGTTAGCTTCTGCTTTATAACAAAGTGAATCAGTTATACATATACTATATGTTCCCATTTCTCTTCCCTCTTGCATCTCCCTCCCTCCCACCCTCCCCATCCTACCCCTCTAGGTGGTCACAAAGCACCGAGCTGATCTCCCTGTGCTATGCGGCTGCTTCCCACTAGTTATCTATTTTACATTTGGTAGTGTATATATGTCCATGACACTCTCTTACCCTGTCACATCTGAAATTTTTAAAGTTAATTATTAGTCTTGTCAAAAATTAGAGAAACACCTACAAATATTTCAGATCTGTTTGTGCATGTATAATGTATTTTGGGAATACCAATCAAGATCCCCAAAATGTTCATAATTTTTGATCCTACTCCATCAGCTGAAGTTTTTATTTTAATAAGGCAATTTAAAATATCAAGGAAGTTAAATTGATAGAAGTGCTCTCTGCAGCAGAATGCATCTAGGAAGACAGAGATGATAAGATAAATCATCTTCAGTACAAAGAGGGTTGGATCTTATTATATAATGCATGCTTAACCACTTCCTTGATATGACATATTAAAAAGATGATTGTATAAATATAGCAACAAGCATGAGACATGATATTAAAG
This sequence comes from Balaenoptera musculus, assembly GCF_009873245.2. Taxonomy (NCBI): domain Eukaryota; kingdom Metazoa; phylum Chordata; class Mammalia; order Artiodactyla; family Balaenopteridae; genus Balaenoptera; species Balaenoptera musculus. Next base: position 93,342,764 of record NC_045789.1, on the reverse strand, counting down.
GCTTCTTAATCTGTGTTTTTTCTCTTTTTTTTTGATAAATGTATTTATTTATTTGGGGCTGCATTGGGTCTTCATTGCTGCGTGGAAACTATCTCTAGTTGCAGAGAGCGGGGGCTACTCTTCATTGCGGTGTGTGGGCTTCTCTTGCTGAGAAACACAGGCTCTAGGCACACAGGCTACAGTAGTTGTGGCACACGGGCTCAGTAGTTGTGGCACAGGGGCTTGGTTGCTCTGCGGTATGTGGGATCTTCCCAGACCAGGGCTCAAACCCGTGTCCCCTGCATTGGCAGGTGAATTCTTAACCACTGTGCCACCAGGGAAGTCCCTGTGTTCTTTCTTAGGAACCTTACTTAAATTCTGAAACTCAGTTTCCCCATTTGTAAGATGGAAATAGTAATAGAAACATTCCCATAGTACTGATATGCATACAAATTATTTAATATATTTAAGATATTTAGATAATAAATGTTCAGTAAATGGAGCTTACTATATAGAATTGATTATAGAAAAAAATAGAAAATGCAATTTTGCTGTGCTAAAAGGCATTACAAGAATACATATAAGCAGGGAGGCAGAAAGGAAAACTTTCATTTGTTCAGTAATGATTTTATGATGAATGTTTACATTCTTTTCCTTAGCTTCCTAGTAACATCTATAATTATGATCAGTTAGATTTTTTTAATTAAAAAAATGCAATTCTTAAAAAGTGACTCTGGAAAGAAAATATTTGAGAAGAGAATTGTGACTGTTCAAAAGAGAAATATTGAAAAAATCACTTATTTTTTTTCCAGCATATAGCTTTTGATAGGAGGATAAATTTTTCTTGGTAGAAAAACAAAACAAAATAAAAGTGGTCCTTTTCGTTAACTGTATGTTCAGCACAGAGCACTAGGTACCATACCCTCAGTTCTTTCTTCAAAATGAAAGCCAAATATAGATACCAATTACCTTACGTCATGACTTTTTAAATCCAGAAAACTAACTTTATCTCAGAAAATACATATTAGAAGTTATGTGGGGTATGCATGTGGGTATGTGAGTGCACAGGCCCTTATATCGTCAAAGATTTGGGAATTAACTATACTGATACTGCCAGAGATTTGCGAATCGTCAATTAATGATTCTTCTTTACCTACAAATTCACTTAACCCACACCACAGAAAAATAGCAGGTACTTTTTTAATATCAAATTTCATTAAGACCTCTGAATAATTTCTCTGAATTCAAGGACACTAAATGTTCACTGCTCTGGGAATTGGCTACATCAGAGTCATGTATGGACATTAGATAAAAATAGATACCCTCAGTTCCTTTTGCATTAGTCAGAAGAATGTATCCCAGGAATGTTTATTTCTAGCATAGGTTCAAGGTGATTGTGATGTGTGGGACACTCATTGGTCAGATCACTTTTCTGACTTTATAAGGTTATTTATCTGTTTCCATTGGGGTTCTGATGCAAAAAACAGAATCTATTCTAACTAATTGAACAGAGATTTATTACCAGGTGTTGAATGACTTTCTCAATTCTTGGGAAGCAGAATCAAACAGATAGGAGGAACAAGTCTCAAAGTGACAACAAATCTAGAGCAACATCTGGAGACATTTCCGCCTCTCCTAACATCAGTGGCTGTAAGAGAAGAAAGCTGCTAAATCAGGACAGTGTTGTGATAAGTTCCATCTCTGGAACCACGCCACCTCCACACTAAACACACAAGCAGGATGGACGACCGCCACCCACTTCTCTCTCCACGTCACCTCAGTTCTGTATTCAAATCTTATGCAGCTGGATTGGATTCGTGGATATATAAAAACTTGGTGAAAGTGAGTCTGGGGAAATTTTAGTTTTCTAGTCTCTTCAGGCCAAGAAGAAATAATTGAAAGAAGTTAGAAAAAATAATGAAGTGGCCAAATTATTATAGCTGCTACAATCCCCAGATTCTCTAGTCAAATACATATTTAATTGGCTTAAAACAAGATTATTCAGAAAAGGATTAAATTTCATACCAGGAAGCAGTATCATTTTCTCTCTCTTTTCTTTTTCCTGATTGATACCACTTTTCCCATGAGAAATAATTTCTCATTCCTCTGAATCAGATCATTTAATCTGAAACTTCCTATCAACATGTGTCACTTTCTACCATGTTCTATGGATATCGATTATTTTCCTTACTGTTCCAAAAAAAACCCTTTCAGTCCTGATTTATTGTATATTTCCCAAATTTACTGTAGTTCTTTCTTTGCAGGAGAAGGTGCTTGTTCTGAAATATCAATTTCTCCAAAAATGCATGCAATTTTAATATTTTTATTATTTATGCTGCTATGACTTTGAATAAATAAATGAATGAACAAATTTATGTTTCAACTTTGACTATTCTCAATTGTCGTAAGCCTCTACAACAGTTATATTTTAATATATCTTTGTTATATAGATTTATATTTTAATATGATTTAGAGGTATTCAGATTTGATATGAGGTTTATGTGTGTCAGTCCACTACCAAACTTCACATAACATTGGACGCAAAGCCCAGTAAAGGTCAATTTTGCAGTAGAAATATATTATTACTCTTCCCAAAATACATGTTTCTTTGTTCCAAAAATAGCAGGTCCTCACTTTCCTCACTTTCCCTTTGACTCAGTTTATATTCCATGGACCATTATTATAACTATTGATGTGCATGTACCTACATTTCTCCACTAATTCCTACATTCTTAGTACCTAAAAACCCCACTTCTGGATAAATCCATCTTTTTACCCATTCTGTACCTGCCTTTTCCTAGCTGAAAGTGCCTGGAGGAAGACACACAACCATGCCATGATTTATTTATGAACCAACAGGGCTCTTACAGACACCCAACAATACTGTTAAGAATTTCTGAGACCAGTTTTTCTCCCATCATCCCAGTTGACAATTTCATACCTTTTTCTCTCCCCTACAACCTCCAGACTATGTTGTCCCATCCTCATTATCATTTAATATCTGTGTTTCCTACATCAGTACAAATACTGAAGTAATAAGAATAAAACTTCCAGACTCCCAAATACACATCCACCCACTCCCCTACATCTGTGCCCATATATCCTGCCTTGTCTTTTGTGTATATTATTACAGGGAAACTATCCATATTTTTATCTAAAGCCAACTGCTTGGATCTGTCTCATTGCCTGCTTCCTTCACAAGAGCAACATTCCACCCGTTATTCCCCTCTCTGTGGAATCATGAAATCTTCCATGATAATTCGATTACTTCTATAAGCAGAAAACACATTATTTTGACCATCTAAAAAAAAGACTCCTCTCATGACGCCTCTTCCCTCTCCAACTACCAAAAATATCTGCTCCTCTTTACCAAAAACAAACACCTTAAAAATGTAGTCTGTATGCATTATCTGAATCCCTCCCTCTCAGTGCTCCTTTAAACCCCTGCAAATGAGCTTTTATTTCCACCATTCTACTGAATCATTCATTCATTCTACTAATGTATCATTTCTTCTTCATTACCAATGACCTATATACATCACTAAATCCAGGGGTCAGCTCTCCATCCTTATCGTACTGGACCTATCAGAAATATTTGGCCCTCCCAAACCACTCCCACCCTCTGAACAGGTTTTCTTTGTTTAGAATCTTAGACACCACACTTTCTTGTTTCTCCTCCTACCCTACAAGCTAATCCTACATAATATCCTCTGTCAGTTCATTCTCATCAACTTGCCTTCTGATTGATAGAGTTTCCGGGTCTCAGTTCTCAATCCTCTTCTCTTTCCCATCTATATTCACTGACTAAGGGGTCTTATACAGTCTCCTGGCTTAACTGACATTTCTATGCAGACATCATATAGATGTCAGCTTTTAACTCTACCCAGTTCTCTGCCTTGTAGTCTGGACTAATATATCTAACAACCCACTTGATATCTCTAGTAGAATCGCTAGTAGCATTTCAAAATTATCATTTCTAAAATGGGATTCCTGATCTCTTCCCCAAAGCCTGCTTTTCCTACACCATTACCCATCTCAGTAAAAAGCAATCCCATTTATTTTTCCAGTTGGTCAGGGAAAGAACCTTGGAGTCACCCATAACTCCTCTTTTTACTCACACACCTCGTATCTGTCAGCAAGTCCTTGTGAACTCAGCTTTCAGAATATATCCCATGTCAGGCCACTTCTCCACACCTCTACCAATAACACTCTAGACAAAGGTGTTATTTGTCAGGATGATCTCTTGCCTGGATTATGTTAGTAGTCTCTAAATTGATCTATCTACTCCTTTACCCATCCAGAGTCTATGATTTACACAATTGCAAGAATTATTCCTTTAAGACACAAATCAGAGCATGTCATTCCTTTCCCCAAAACCTTCCACTGGCTCACCGAGAGAAAAACCAACATCTTAATTTCAACCCTATTTGTCTTTTGCCACCAAATCTGTATCATCTCCTACCTCTCTCTTTATTGTTCACTCTTCTCCAGGCTCACAGGCCTCTGTTCTTTTTTCAAACCCAGCAAACATGCTTCTAGGTTATGGCCTTGATCTTTTTTCTGTCTGGACTGCTCTTCTTTCCTCAAATAGCTGTATAAATGGATCCTCACTTCAGATCTCTTAATGAGAGTATCCATTCTTGGCCACTCTAGTAAACAGCAAATCCTCTGCCCAACACCACTGTACTCTACCTCTTACCCAGCTCTATTCTCCTCTATAATATTTATGTCTATCTGGTATATAGTCTATTTACTTATGTATGTGCTTATTCATTTATCACTATCTTTCCCCACTAGAATATAAGACTCAAAAGATCAGAGATTCTGTTTCAGTCCCTTCTATCTCTCTAGCACCTAGAATAGATCTTGATCATAACAGGTGCTCAGTAAATACTTATGGAATGGATGGATGAACATTCTTGCAATTTTCGTTTGAAATCAGTGCCTCGCATTTTCAGTCCTTGTAGGCTGAGTGGGCACCTGGGAAGTAACTGGGCCAGTTTATGGCCCTAGCCATAGTTATTAGCTTAGCAGCAGACATGTGACCAGAGCTAATTCAGTACGAATAATCTGATGTTTGTGATGGCTACTACAGAAGAGGGCCTTTCTTTTCTCCTGGACTTGTAAATGAGAGTGTGTAGACTTCAGCTGCTGCTGCCAGAGTCCGCCTCCTGAAGCCCGAAAGAGAAGTTAACATACAGACAAGAAATGAGTAAAACCAAGGACTGGAGATAAATTCAGGCCTGATGACATTGTTTGAGCCTTAAATCCAACTGTGTTTAAAGCACTGAACTCTTGGACTTTTCAGATACCAAACCACAGAAATTCATTTTTCAAAACCCAGTTCAGTGTGGGTTTTCTATCACTTTCAGTAAGAAAATCATAACAGATGTCCCAAATTAGGTCAGGTAGTCTTCACATGTGCTTCCGTGATAACCTATGATTTCTGTTTTCACAGCATTTTTAAAACTTAGATGTATTTTCCTCTTTACTTGTCAGTCTTCTTCATCTAGACTATATAAATCTTAAAAGAAAGCATTATATTTTATGTCCTGTGCTTTATCCAGTATCTGATTCATGGTAGATAGTTGCCAAATGAATTTCAGTACTATCCAACTTCTCCTGGATAGTAAGAATTTTAAAAATTTTTATTAGGTCTTTACAATAAACATGCTTGTTAAAACAAATATCATGGAAACTGGTAAATTGTTATATTCCTTTTCATTTTCCCTCAGCCATGCATACACCTCATTTCAGTTTTCTCCATGTAAAGGTGGGATAGTGGAAGGACAGAAAGATCATGGGCTCTGAAGTCACCTGTGAAAACTATGAATCACCACTCTACCAGAAGGCAAATAATAAATGGATTATTTTGCTTATTTTTGTATTTTTCACCATAAGAAAGATACACGCATACCAGACTGTATTCAAAAGCAAGCAATAAGTATGGTAGTTCACTATAATCATATTATATAAGGAAAATACATTCATGTGGTCATTAATTCAATAAGCTGTTGTTTAATGAGCTCCTTCTATGGAAAAACACTATATGAGGCACTGTCATGGGCTGAATTGTGTTCCCAAAAATTCATATGTTGAAGCCCTGACCTCCAATATCTCAGAATGCAACTGAATTTGGAGATGAATTCTTTAAAGAGGTGATTAATTTAAAATAAGGACTTTAGGGTGGGCCCTAATTCAGTATGACTGGTGTCCTTATAAGAAGAGGAAATTTGGACACAGAGCGAGAGACTAGGGATGTGTATGCCTGGGGGAAAGACCATGTGAGGACACAAAGAAGGTAGTCATTGCAAGCCAAGGAAAGATGCCTCAGAAAAAACAAAATTGTCAACATCTTGGACTTTCAGCTCCAGAACTGTGAGAAATAAATATCTGTTGTTTAAGCCATCTAGTCTGTGGTATTTTTTTTTTTTTATGTAAGCCCAAGCAAAATATGTAAGCACTGTGTATAAAGCATGGACTTCACCCTTTGAAGCTTAAAATCTAATTATCAAGAAATATAAATATGTGAACAATTATACAACTATATAATTACAAACCCAGGAGGAGCTAAGTTGGGAAAAATCCAGGAAGCTATGAAGTCACATAGTAAAGGAACCTGACTGGTCTAGGGGATTAGCACTGAGAAAACAACATTGTTATTGAAAGTTTTAAAATGACTAAAAGCTAACTAGATGAATTGGGAGTCAGGGGCCATGAGAGTTGAAGGAAAAACTTGTGGAAAGATAATATTGTAGGATGCAGCCAGATTCACTGGAGGAATTAAATAAAGGCATATGTGGCTCTTGAGCATATATGAAAAATAGGGGGCAGGGAAAAGCTATGCTAGACTTTGTGGGTCATATTAAGAGCATCCTAAGAGTACCAAGAAGCCTTGAAAAATACAGTCTGATGAAAGAATAATGGGTCTAGTTCTAGAGGTAAAGCTAGAAGCAGATACTTTTATCTTCCAAATGAATTAACGTGTGTACATGACAGACTCACCACTTATGCTGTATTGTTTCAGATACATTTGGCTACAAGAAATAGAGACCAAGAAATTTATTATGTTACTCATAACAGAAACCCAGAGGTAGAGTGAGCTATAAAACTGACCAATTCAGTGGCTCAAAAATTTATCAGGGTGAAAGGTTCATTCTACCATTTTGTTCTGCTACCCTCAGTGTTAGTTTCATAATTAAGCTGGCAAAAAATGGCTGCTGACCTCACATTCAGTCAAGACCCCATACACCTGTTCTTCTAGTTTTCTTAAAGATGATAAAAAATAATTCCCAGAAGCCTCCCAGCAAACTTCTCCTTACATAGCAAAGGTCAGAGTTGAGTTACATGGGCATTCTTTACCCAATCAAAGAGTGAAGTAGAATGATCATAATTGGCTCAGACAAACCACTGAGGGTAGAATGGGTGATTGATCTCTTTCACAATGACTACTACTTGTGGGCAAAGTAAAAGTAACCCTTAAGACTACCCTCCATCTACAATAGACACAGTGCAAAGTAAATGGAGGGACTTATTAAAAGGAGAAAGTTAAGAGTTAAAATTCCTCCCTATCCTAGACAGGCTTCCACATACAACAATAACAGAAGGAGTAGGGGCTGATTCATCCCTACCATTTGGAGATCACAGTGAAAGTGAGTCTTTCCTGACTCATTTAATTGCATATGAATCACAGTGAGTCTCAGTTAGTAATGGAACCCACTGACTCTTCATCCTATTGCTTCAAGATGATTTAGAAAAAAGACCTCTGACCCTTTCTTTATGGGGTTATAGAGTACAGACTAATTCAGGAAACTGAGTGTTGCCAAGCCTTCAGGTACCTGGCTAACCAGGCATAAGTAATACACGAGTACACAGATTAAAAATCAAATATATACTTGCATTTTGGACATAACATTGGAATCAACTGTTATGGACTGAATTGTGCCCCCCCTCCAAATTCATATGCTGAAGCCCCAAAATTCAATGTGACTGTATTCAGATATAGGGTCTTTATGGAGGTACTTAATTAAATGAGGTGGGAAGGGTGGGAGTCTAATTCGATAGGACTGGCGCCCTTATAAGAAGAGGAAGAGACACCAGAAACTGCTCTTGCTCAGGGGTCACAGAGAAGAAAGGTCATGTGAGGACACAGCAAGAAGGGAGCCATCTATAAGCCAGGAAGGGAGCCCTTACTAGAAATCAAATTTGCCAGCATTTTGACCATGAACTTCTAGCCTCCAGGACTGTGAGAAAATAAATTTGTTGTTTAAGCCATGCAGGCTGAGCTATTTTCTTATAGCAGCCCAAGTTGACTAATTCACTAATCTTCAAACAATTGAAGAATAATCAAGTTCATTTGTCAGCTTTAAATCTAATGTCTACAGACTTCAGTTACTTGAGCAGATAAACTGATAACTAAAGAAAGCCTCATTAGAAAACAGCATTTAAGGCTTCCCTGGTGGCGCAGTGGTTAAGAATTCGCCTGCCAATGCACGGGACACAGGTTTGAGCCCTGGTCTGGGAAGATCCCACATGCCGCGGAGCAACTAAGCCAGTGCTCCACAGCTACTGAGCCTGCGCTCTAGAGCTCGCGAGCCGCAACTACTGAGCCCACGTGCCACAACTACTGAAGCCCACATGCTTAGAGCCTGTGCTCCGCAACAAGAGAAGCCACTGCAATGAGAAGCCCGCACACCACAATGAAAAGTACCCCCCACTCGCCACAACTAGAGAAAGCCCTCACGCAGCAACAAAGACCCAACACAGCCAAAAATAAATAAATAAATTTTAAAAAATATAAAAATAAAACAGCATTTGCCTGAAGAATTTCAGGGAGAGAATATCTCATGATTCCTCTATCAAAATAAAGCATTTTACTCACTAGGGAAACATAAACAGGTTTATGCTATTTTTCAAAAGATAGCTTTGGTGGTATTTTTGTAATTGTGTCATGCTGAGGAAGAAAGGGAAAGAGTGGATGAGATAAAACACATTAGTAGGTTATTAGAGAAATCCAAGAAGTAAGCAATTGTGGAGAGTTTCACTTTTGATTAAGATATAGTAGGATAAGGAAGACCATAGCACTTGTGTTAACAAGAAAGAAAAAAAAAAACTAATAAAATATAAAACATAATTTTCTATAATGTTATTGAAGAGCAGTTGATTCAAAGTCCATAATAAAATAATATCAAAGAAGGATGAAGTCTTCATAGGTAGACAAAGAAGTACAGATGCTTCAATACCTAGAGACAAGTGTCTGGTATGAGTGCAAATGTGCAGAGGAGAGGCATGCCTTAGATGGAAAGGTTTACAAAGAGAAATCAGGTGAATTTTAAATGACAGCATGGGTGGCAAGATAGATTGTTATCTGGAAAAGCCCCAAATGCAAAAATAAATATTTTATCTTGACAATCCCCTCCCCTAGAAATTTTGATGAGGGAAGGGCAGGAAAAGTGGCAGAACTAGCAATGGATGAAAAACAGTGTTTGCATAGTCTCACCATGCTCAGATCCCAAGCCTTGCTGAAGTATAACACAAAAGTAAACCGAACTCAACTAAGGCTAGAACCCAAACCATTCCCAGAACAAATCCTGAAAAGATCAAAGGATAACCCTTCTGAGGCTGCTGCCCTGAAAGTTGGGAGTTAGGCTAAAGGGCAAAGTACAGTCTCCACAGTCCCATTTGAAACCAGTGATGAAGACAATCTAATGGGAGTAGAGGGAGTCATGAATAATCAGAGCACAGAGGATTTGCAGGGCAGTGGAAATATTCTGTATGGTACTGTAATGATGGATACAAATCTTTATACATTAGGTCCAACCCCATAGACTGTACAACACCAAGAGTGAACCCTAATGTAAACTATGGACCTTAGGTATGTAAACTATGGACTTTGGGTGATTATGATGTGTCAGTGTTGTTTCATCAGTTGTAACAAATGTACCACTCTGGTGGGAGATGTTAATAATAAAGGAGTTTATGCATGTGTGGAGGTAAGGGATATATGGGAAATCTCTGTATCTTCCTCTCAATTTTGCTGTGAACCTCAAATTGCTCTTAAAAAATTATTTTTAAAAAATTCAGTTCAGACCTTGTTGGAATCAGAGAGCAGCCCCTCACCATACGTGTGCAATGAAAGAAAGGAATTGCACACTTTGAAAGTTGGAGATAAAGATATAACAATTTAAAATCCATTATTCTTTTAGACATACCACATGTCATGTTGCCATGTGAAGAGATATGAAGAAGTAGGAAAATGTGGCCTATAATCAGGAGCAAAATTAATCAACAGAAACAAAATCGCAGGTAGTTCAGATGGCATAATTCGTTATCAAGGACTTTAAGACAACTATTTTAAAAGTTTTAAATCATGTATAGCGTAAGATGGAACAAATGGCTGAATATATGAATGTTTCTAGGAGGATATCAAATATATAACAGAGAATCAAGCTGACATTTTTGTACTGAAAAGTACAAAATAAGAAATAGAAATTTATTAGAGTGTTTTAACATCAGATAGAAAAAAAGCAGAAGAAACCACTGGTGAACATAAAGATATGTCAATAGTAATTATCCAAACAAAAGTACACAAGGAATATAAGATTGGGAAAAAACTAATCAAGGGATAAGTGTTCTATGGGAAAATATTAAATTAGTAAACATGTATGTAATTTGAGTCCTAGTATGAGAGGATATAAAGAACTAGGCAGAAAAATACTTAAAGAAACAATAGCAAAGCACTTTTAAAATTTAATTTAAAAAATCTCAATTTACAGACCCAAAAACACAGGAAACACCAAGGAAAATAAGAACAAAGAAATTCACCTAGGCACAGCAGTCAAACTTTTGAAAACAAATATAAAGAAAAAACTCTAAAAGCAGTCACCAAATAAATAAGACCCAATGAGTATAAGGGAAGGGGAAACAGATGTCAATGAAACACTATCTTTTAAAGTGTTGAAAAAAAAGAAATATCAACTTAGAATTCTATGCCCAGTGAAAATATACTTCAATACAAACACATAATGAGGAAATATTTAGATAAAAATATGTTGAAAATTCATTTCCAATATACCAACACTACAATTAATGGTAAAGAGAGGTTTTCAGGCTGAAGTAGATGATAACAGTCACTAATACTTAGAGTAAAGAATAAAAATAACCAATGATGGTTAATATGTTGGGAAATGTAAATAAAATATGTTTTTCTTTTCTTTTAGTAAAATCTTAAAGAAAAAACTGACTTTTAAAGTACCATTTTAAAAGTAAACCGTTTTTATGGTTAATAACATACAGAAGTAAAATAAATAACAGCATAGTACAAAGAATGATGGGTAAATGGAATTATACTGTAGTAAGGTTCTTACATTATCTATGAATTGCCATTATGTTAATTCAAAATAAATAGTGTTAGGTCAATAATGTATTTATGAATGCTACAGCTATTATCAAAAATAAAATACATATTTTATACAAATACATAAAAGTTATACATATAAATATATAAAATAATATGGCTAAAAAATAAAGGAAATAAAATGGAAGCTGAAAGAATGCCAAGAAGGCTATAATGTTGGATACACAACAAAATGCATTTGTGAAAACCCACAAAATTTTGCAGCACAAAAAGTGTATGAAAATTTAAGAAAACATCATCTGAAAGACTGGCGGCTCCCAGGATAGAATGTAGAGTGTCACTGAAGAGGGTGGGGTAGGGGGGAAGGTGCTGACCTAAATATCTTTGAAAATGAGTGATATCTATAAGACTAAAGGCAAAAGGAACCACACATTTAGCATTGTACTCTAGTTGATAAGGGCATTTCCCAAGGGGTATGAATTAAGGATTCTGATACTGCTATGCATGTATATTGGAACCGAACAACTAAGTGAACTGATGGCAGATGGTGAGAGCCACTCTTTTCACTGTTGGAGTGAGAGCACACAGGTAAGCAAGGAAAAGGGGCTAGAATGAGCCATATGTCATAAATTAGAGACATGAGTAAAAATTCATGTTTAACTTACTATAGATGTAGATTGTTCCATATACGAAAATTTATAGGTGTACACATGGGTTAGTATACACACTTATATTCCATTGCTCTGTCATTTTAGAGGGCCTAGAAGCATCAACACCCTAGTAGTATCATTCTATTATCATTCTTTGAAAAAAGGAACAGAGATTCCTTGGAGAAATGGCTTCTTGTAACACTGGATCAGGGACTCTGCCAAAGGGTCCTGGAGCATCTTGAAGTGTCAGGAAGTAAGGAAGTGCTCCTCCCCCTCCAAACACACACACACACACACACACACACACACGCACACACACACACAATGATTAAGGGGTATATCAAAAAAGCAGAGGAGCCAACCAAAAGAGCTCCCAGTGGCCAAAGCTGAAAAAATTTAAGCAATATAATAAAGTAGTATTGGATTTTTAAAGTATACTAAAGTATAAAATAAATGTCTATGAATTTATACTAATATAAATAAATGATTGAATAAATTAGTAAATGGGAAAGAGTAGGCAAAACTTTTGTTTAGAATTCCAAATAATTTATGTAGATACTGCCCCCTCAAGGAAGTGAAGCTTATTAACTCCCCACTCCTTAAGTGAGTACTGCATAGAGAGATCTCCTTCCGAAGAATACAGTATGGGAAGGGGTAAATGAAACACTAACTTTACCCGGAGAAACCTGACAAACGCTACCTCAGCCAGGTGATCAAGATTAACATCAACAGTGATGTCATGTTGATAGAATGTACTCAATTTGACATGATGAAAATAGCACTTTACCTCTCTGGTATTCCTCCCAAAACCCATAGCCCCAGTGAAATCATGAGAAAAATATCCAATTCCAATTGAGGAGCATTCTACAAAATTACCAATATTCCTACAAATGGCCACAGTCCTCAAAAACAAGGAAGTCTAAGAAAATGTCATCACCAAGGGGAAACTAAGGAGACATGACTATTAAATACAATCTGTTTTCCTGGACGGAATCCTGGACCAGAAAACAGACATTAGGTAAAAATTAAGTAACTCTGATAAGAGTATGGGCTTTAGTTAACAATGATGTATCAATATTGGTTTATTAATTCTAACAAATATACAATACTAATCCAAGATATTAATAATAGGGAAGAATAAATTGAGGTATATGATATCTTGATAACTTTTCTGTAAATGTAAAACCGTTCTAAAATGAAAAGTTTATCTAAATTGTTTTTGTTTTTAAAACAATCCAGTGAAGACAGGCAAGAAAGAAGGAAGGAAGGAAGGAAAGAAGGAAGGAAGGAAGGAAGGAAGGAAGGAAGGACAAATGGGTCAAATAGAAAATAAATAGCAATGGGGACTTCCCTGGCAGACCAGTGGTTAAGATCCAGTGGCACTTCCACTGCAGGGGGTGCAGGTTCTGTCCCTGGTCAGGGAACTGAGATCCCTCAGGACATGTGACATGGCCAATTAATAAATAAATGTGTTTAAAAAAAATAGATAAGAAATAACAATACTGTCATATTAAACCTAATCATACCAAAATTTACATCCATTAAAATAGGCAAAACACATTAATTAAAAGGCAGAGATGGAATTTTTACACGACAATACGAAAAAGAACAAGCAAAGTGAGAAGGTAGCATATATACACTACCAAATGTAAAATAGATAGCTAGTGGGACGCAGCTGCATCGCAGGGGGAGATCAGCTTGGTGCTTTTTGGCCACCTAGAGGGGTGGGATAGGGAGGGTGGGAGGGAGATACAAGAGGGAGGGTATATGGGGATATATGTATACATATAGCTGATTCACTTTGTTATACAGCAGAAACTAACACAATATTGTAAAGCAATTTTACTCCAATAAATATGTTAATAAATAAATAAACATAAAGTAAACTACATCTATTTACATAATAATTAAGTATCTTTAAAGTTGTGATGAAGAGAGAACCTCAAATTCAGCCTGTGAAAAAAGACACATTACTTAGGGAAGAACAAAAATAAGAAAGACAAGACTTCTCACCAGAAAAAAAAATGCAAGCTAGATGATGGAGCAAAACTTTTGAAATACTGAAAAAAAATATTTTAACTTCGAAGTCTATGCCTAGAAAAAATATCTCTCAACAACTAAAGCAAATAAACATTTTCTCAGACGTACAAAAGCTGAAAGAATTCATAACCAGTAGACTTGTATGATATGAAATGTGAAAGAAAGTCCTTCAGGCAAAAAAAAAAAAAATTGTATCAGATTGATATATGGATGTATACAAAGGACCAGAGAGACCCAGAAATGGTAACTATGTGGTGGTATGTAAAAGAGGTATTTTTTAATATGATTTAAAGAAATTTTAAAGGTATTTGACTGTTTACAGCAATGTGAATATTAATGCATTTTGGGGTTTATACCACATTCAGAAGTAAAAATGACAATAACACAAAAGCCAGGAGAAGATAACTGGAAGTACACTGGTGTAAGATTCTTATGCTCTATGTGAAATGTATAATATCACTTACTTTCTAGGTAAACTAGAAATTATAATGAGGACTGCCCTGGTGGTCCAGTGGTTAAGACTCTGCTCTTCCACTGCAGGGGCCATGGGTTCAATCCCTGGTTGGGGAAGTTCTGCCTGCCATGCAGTGCGGGCAAAAAAAAAAAAAAAAATTATAATGGACTCTATAACCTAAAGATGAATACCAAAAACTGTAGTACAAACACTGAAGAAACAAAAATGTATATCTAATAAAACCAAAAATAAGATAAAATCGAATTATACAAAACATGTTATTAATACAAAAGAAGAGAGGAAAGAGGTAGCATAAAAATCAAATACAACAAAAGGAAAACAAATGGAAAGATGATAAATTTATGTCCCAAAATACATTGAAATGTAAATGGTCTAAACTCCCCAATTAAAAGGCAAAATATTTCAGAACAAATATAAAAGTAACACCCTATTATTTGCTATATATTATCCACAAGAAACCTACATTGTATATAAAGAAACTAATAGGTAAGAGTAAAAGGATGTGTCAACAAATTAGATAAATGAGACGAAATGTAAAATTCCTAGAAAGACACTAGCAAAACTAACTCAAGAAGAAATAATCTGAATAGGCCTAGAGCAAGCATGGAATTAGTAATTTCAAAATATTCAACAAAGAAAAATCCCAGAATCTGATAGCTTCACTGGTGAATTCTACATAATATTTACAATAGAATTAACACAAATCCATCACAAACTCATCCAAAAAAATAGAAGAAGGAATACTTCCCAATTTATTGTATGCTGGCAGTATACCCTAATACCAAAACGAGACAATGACATCCTAAGAAAAGAAAACTAGAAACCAATTCCCTTATGAACATAGACATAAAATCCTCAAAAAAAAAAAGTGAATTAAATCTGGCAACATATAAAAAAGATTATGTGCCATGAGCAAGTAGTATGTATCCCAGGAATGCAAACTTGCAAGAATAAAAAATCAAATTAATACACCTCATTCATAAAGAATAAAAGCCATATGATAATCTCAATAAATGCAGAAGAACATACTTGATAAGACATTTTACGATAAAAATAATCAACAAACCAGTTATAAAAGGAAGCTCCCTGACCTAATAAAAGTTGAGGTACAAAAACGCCACAGCTAACAGCATAATTAACATGAAAGAACTGAATGCTTTTTCCTTAAGCTCAGAAGAAAGATAAGGAAGACCACTCTTGCCACTTCCATTCAACAATATATTGGAGATTCTAGCCAAGACAGTTAAACAAAATTAAAATTAAAATTAAAATTAAAAATTAAAGTCATCCATATTGGAAAGGAAGAAGTAAAACTATCTCTACCTGAAGATAACAAGTACTTGTATATAGAAAATCTTAAGGAATCCATAAAAAATGCTCTCAGAACTAAAACTACATAAATACAGCCAGATTACAGAATACAAGATCAGTATACCAAAATTAATTGTTTCTATACACTAGCAATGAACAATGCCAAAATGAAATTAAGAAAACAATTTCATTTGCAGTAGAATCAATAATAATAAAAAGGAATAAATTTAACAAAAATATAATACTTGTACCTTGAGAACTAAAAAACAATTATTGAAAGAAATTAAAGAGGAACCAAATAAATGAGAAGACAGCCCATAATCAGAGGTCAGAAGACTTAATTTTAAGATAGCAATACTCCGAAAACTGATCTACAGATTCAAAGCAATTCTTGTCAAAACCCCATCTGGCTACTTTGCAGAAAATGACAAGCTGATCCTGAAATGTATACAGAAATTCAAGGGGCCCAGAATAGCCAAAATAATCTTGGAAAAGAAGAACAAAGTTGGAGGACTTATACATTCTGATTTCAAATATTACTGCAAGGCTACAGTAATCAAGACATTGTGGTGCTAGAATAAAGGTAAACATACAGGTAAATGAAACACAATTGAAAGCCCAGAAATAAACTCTCAGGTTTATGGTCAATTGATTTTCCACAGTGGGGCTGAAATAGTTCAAAGGGGAAAGAATAGTCTTTTCAAAATGTGCTCTAGGAGAAAGCAATAGAAGAACGTTACCATTGTAAATCCATAGCCAGAAACAAAAAGAGCCAAAGGAATAAATAATCCAACTTAACTCTCTGCTCACCTTTTGATACCAGTGGTACATTATGATGCCTCAAACCTAACCAGGGCAACCATCCAAGGATGAAGGAACACAGTCAATGCATACCATAAAGAACAGCCTCCTTTGGACATACAGAGTAAGAAGTAGGTAGGGTATACGTAGATTGAAAAAACAAATAGTGAAACTTGAGATTAGATTAGACCAACCCCCCTGAAAATTCAGATAATCTCCCCACCTCAAAGTCCACAACTTTAGTCACATCTATCATGTCCTTTATGCCATGTAAGGTAAAAAATTCACAGATTCTGGGATTAAAGCATAGATAGCTTTGCAGGGTCATTATTTTTCCTACCACTGTTTATTAAATCATTCTTTTACTATGATCTAATTTAAATAATAATTGTGCCACACAAAAAAAAACTGTACACAAATGTTCACGGAGGCATTATTCATACTAGACAAAAAGTAGAAATAACCCAAATGTCCACCAACATTGAATATATGTTGAATATGAATAAATTGAATATGCATAAATAAAATGTAAATCCATACAATGTGATATTATTAGGCAATCAGAAGGAATGAAGTACTGATACATGCTAAGGTGAACGTTGAAAACATTATGCTAAGCAAAAGAGCCAGTCAGTCACGAAAGACCACATGTTATGATTCTATTCTATGAAATATCCAGAATAGGTAAATCTATAGAGACAGAAAGGAAAATGTCCTGCCTAGGACTCTGGGGTGGGGACTTGGGGAGAATGGGGAGTGACTGTTGATGGGTATAGTTTCTTTCTAGGATGATAGAAATATTCTAAAATAAGTGAATTCTATCTCAACAAAGCTGTTTAAAAAAGTATGAATGACAAGACTAAATTATTATACAGTGTTAATGGTCAAGATAACAGATCTCCCTTAGGAGAGAAAGGAGGGGGTGGTTGGAAGAGACTCAAGGGGAACCTGTGTATTAACAATGTCCTAGTTCTTTACCAAGTGATGGTTACATGAGTGTTCTCTTTGTTGTCCTCCCTTAAGCAGTATATTTAGGATTTATACATTTGCTGGGTCTATCTTATACTTCAAAATAAAATGTCTAAATAATTTTTTTAAATATTGATAAATGTATTTCTACCCATGACATAAAGAAGGAACACTAGTTTGGAAGTATTACACTAGTAACAATGTTCTAATGATGATAAAAAGAAGTAAAGAGATAATATGAAATATTTGAGATTTTAAAAATCCAACAAGAATTGGAAGTGAATTGAAAGAGAAAAGAGAGGGTGGTGTTAAAGATTATTTTTAGCTTTCTTGCTGTCAGACAGCTTTCCTTTCCGACAGCAAGCAGACTGGACTTAAGTGAACATGCATGTGTGTTTCAATATACTGGGTTTGAGATGCTTTACCATCCAACTGAAGGTGTCAAATAAAAGCTTTATATACATGTTGGAGATACAGGAGATATCCAATTTGAACATTCTGCTGATTTTCCCATTTGTGTTTCTAGATCTACCCCACATTTTCCCCTGTCTTTCTGTATGTTTTGTTTTTGTTTTTGTTTTTTATGAGATGCATCAACTGTATCCCTCGACCTCTGGGCAGAGAGTTATCTTGGTTGAGTTTGTCCAGCGGGAGATACCAGAAGATCAGAGGATGAAAGGAGAGTAAAGTTCATGTGTAGGGTTAGTAAAAGCTCCCAGCCTTTGCTAGCCCCAGGGTGCTTTACCAACTCTTTTTGATTTTGGTTTCTCTTATCCCTATACACACTTCTTATTAAACTCTCCTTAATCAGACCATTTGAATGTACCATCTGTTTCCTGTCAGGATCTTGAGTAATTCAGTAATTGGCACAAGAAGTGGCCCCAGGAAACACCCTTAAAATAGGTTCCTGGAATGGGTAGGTAGAATATTTGAGAAGCTCACACATAGCTTCTTTTCTTGGGAAATGGGACACTGATAACCTCTGGCATGCTGTGACATCGTGATTAGTCGAATAATAACTGGTGGTGGCATAAGATGAAGTGTAGATGCAACGAAGGCATTGGGAGATCAAGTGGCTGTGGCACTTAGTCACTATGGCAACAGTGGTTATTACAAAGATTGTAGCAAGAGAAAAGAAAAAAAAATGAAGGTCTGCTTCAGAACATGAATGAAAAATCAGAACGCTTCTATGGAAACCTAAAAGCATCCCTTATCTCCAGTAGCCATAGGGAAGGTATGAATGAGAATCAAGACCAAGGACTGAATGTAATTGCACAGTGCTTAAAGCCCACTAGATGAAAAAAAACAGCCAGGTATCTTATGCTAAGGTAAGAGTACTAGTGGAAAAAGAATAAGACATTTGGGAAAACAAGGAAAAGGATGAGAATTTTGAATCTCCAAATTCTGGGTATACTCAACTGAGATTTGAAAGGTAACGAATTGGATTTCAGTACCCAAGGAGGAGTGTTCACATCCACAAGGCTAGTTAATTAAAGTATGGGCTTAACATTGGCTTACAGATAATGAGGAAGCAATGCTAGAGATTCTCTGACATAGTGCAGTGGCTCTATACCTTGGTTGTACATTGGAATCACCAAAGAAGCATTAAAAAAAATTCACGTCTTGGTCCCACCCACAGAGTCTGATTTTAACATTCTTAGGTACATTCTGGGCATTGAGTTTTCTGAAGCTCCCCCAGGTGATTCTAATGTGCAGCCTGAGTTGAAAATCACTGATGATGGAGAAGGAATCTGAAGGTTTACGATATGGGACTAGTAGAGCAGGTTTATCATGTGTAACCTCCTCAGCTTCCCTCTACCAATCACCCTGAAAGAGCTTGGAGGATACTTCCCCTACCAAAGCATCTTTGAACATCTCTGTGGTGAATGCCTCCTATGGGCCAAAGATGACTGATGGTAGAAGATACTGCAATAGAAATGGCCCAAAATTTCAGTGGAAAAATAGCATGCCAGTGTAGTAGAGCCCAGATCGAGGGGCTTAACCATCAGAGACAAGGTGTTTAAAATTACATTAATAAGGCATGTGTTGAGCTGATCATAGTGTTCTGATCTGCATTAACCTGTGTCATTGGCTGTCTAACCACTAGGTCCCTCAGAATGAAATAGATGAACAGCCTACTGAGGTGTGGCTTAATATATAAAAGCAGAAAATTCCTAGGTCTGGTGTTGAAAATCTAATTCAAATCATCATAATGGGAATTCATACCCTCTTATCCAGGTCCAAAATCTAAGTCAATACACATGCGTAAAGCACCTCCACTGAAGGGAAAGTTGGTTCCCTTTGAGAAAGGATCTGCACCATAGCCATTGATGAATATTGTGTATTCCCCAAACCTTCTCTTTGTGACTTCTAGCCATTTACCAGGTTATGCACTGGTGAAAGGGAAATACTCAGAATTTCTGGGGGATTATTAAGTAGAGGTTCTGAACTGCTACTAAACATTAGAGACTCTAAATACATCTTGGTACCCTAAGAATGGGCATTTATTAAAGTCAGGTGATAGATGGAATCTTGACTTGATTCATATCAGAGTGAATCTAAGGGGACCTTGTGGGTTATTTACATTAGGACAAAGCAAGTAAAAGCTTCTCAATCTGCATCCATGGCTAAGACAATAAATCAAAAGTAATGCTCAATCACTAGGGGTAATGCAGCATAGTATCACCATCAAATGCTAGAAAGATGTGTGTAGTTAGGGGTACAAGGAATTCTTAATACATACCCAATTAACTCACATTTTTGGTTGATGAAAAGCCAGTTTTGGAGACTGACTATGGATCATTACAAAATCAGGCATTGATGCCTATAGCAGCTCTGTTTTCAGATGCAGCATCTTTACTGGAGAAAATCAGTATTACCCCTGCCAGTTGGGTGGTTTAAAGTATAGTTCTTGGATCAGAAGCATCACCTACAAACTTATTAAAAATGCAAATTCTTGGATCTCATTCCTGATAGACTAAATCAGAAACTCTCAAAGTGAGGCCCCCAAATCTATGTTTTAACAAGCCTTTAAGATGATTCTTTTGCCCTTTTTTGTTAGAGAAACACTGACTTAGATCAATTTTTTTTCCCCAATTCCTATCATGAAAAATACTCATAAACAATTTGCCTTCACAAGGCAAGGATAGTAACTCAACTGTACTGTCTAGTCAAGTTTCAGGCTGTCTTTCATAATATAAACTGGAGAGAACTTAATCATTCTGTGTCCCATAAAATTGATGACCTTATGTTAATTGGTCTATAAGTAGGAAGTGGCATGTACTAGATGCCTTATTAAGACATATGGGTACCAAGAGTTGAGAGATAAACCCTGTAAAAGTTCAATAGCCTGAGCCTGCCACGCTGATACAACGTTTTAGTGGTCTGGGATAGGACAGGATATTTCTTCTAAAGTGAAAGATAAATTACTGAAACTTGCACCACCTACTTTTAAGAGACATAAAACTGGTTGAGCCTATTGTGGAAGTAAAATACACCACCTTTAAGCATGATTATCTGACTAATTCACTGGCTAATTCATAAGATGTCCTAAGATTGGAGCCTGAATTAAAAGAGGCTCTTCAGTCGGTCTATGCTGCAGTGCAAACTGCCACCATTTGGGTCCTATGCCAGCAGAAGTAGTTGTTTGGTACAAAGAAGTTACATGAAGCTTCTGGAAAACTCAAAAAAAAGAACATAACTGTGCACAATTCTGCAGTTTTGCTATAAGACCATTTATACTTTTCTGCCAAAAATTCATATCCATTTGAAAATCAATTTTATACTGACAGTTGGGCTCTTTTTAATATTGAATACCTGATCACAGGTCTATGAGAAATGAACTTCTCATTATTAAATGATGACTATCTCATTCAATTAAAATTAGATGTTAAAGATTAACAGCGACTGGATTTACCCTCACATCTAAAACAGCTGAAAAACTGGATGGAAACAACTTTTCAAAATATTGGGCATTGGCAATGAAAGATAGTCATCCCTGAAAGAGGAGAAACAAATGACAGTTTGTTTCCAAGCTGTGTCTAAGGGACAAGGGACCTAGACAGAGCCCAGAGATCTCCCTGAGCTGGACAAGATAGCTCTGGGAATTTGAGAAAGAGAAGGCAGCTAGGTTTACATGGCAAAGTACCAGGTGAGAGCCAAGAGTGAAGAGATTTTCAGAGGGTCCCCCTAAAGACTTCAGCTGAGTACTGGCCAGCATATCCATGTGAGAAAACTATGTAAGACTTGAAAAGGAATCACGTGAAAGAATTATGTAGAATAATTACCAAGTGAAGATCACAGAAGATTTGGAATAGTTCCTATTTCTACCAGCCAGATTAGAAGACCTCACAGTTCAAGGGACATCAGAGTACCCAAAATGTTTTGACGTTGGTAGTTGGCCAAAACTAGTCCCAGATTAAATGCTACTTCTAAAAAAGCGTTCAAAAAAAGACCAAAAATCATATTGTTCATGAATAACAGCACTGCATTCTAGGAAAAAGCTCAATAATATTTATAGAAATGAAGTTTATGGGACTACAAAAATATCCATCTCCAAACAAGGTGAAATCCATAATGGCTGGCGTTAAATTTAGAAATCACTAGGCATTTAAAGAAACAGGAAAGAAAATATTAATCAACTGAAAATGGTACAGATGGTAGAAGTAAAAGGCAGTTACTTTAAAACTTTAATGTAACTATATTCCACATGTTCAAGAAGAGGAAAAATTAAACATTTTTAAGTGGACACAAAATATAGAAATAGGGCTGAAGTTGATATTCTAGAGATGAAAACTATAATGTCTAAAATTAAAAAATAATTAATGGCTTAAGAGCAGATTAGAAATTGAAAAAAAAAAAAAAGGATTAGTAAATTTGAAGAGTAGCAACAAAACCTATCCAAAATGAAACACAGAGGAAAAAAGACTGAAAAAAAAAATGAGCATAACATCATTGTACTGTGGTATAACTTTAAGAGGGCAGTATGTGTTTAATCAGGGTCTCTGAAGAAGGGGAAAAGAGGATGATAACAATCTCTGAAAAAATAAGGGCTGAAATTCTCTATAACTGATAAAAATTATGAACCTATAGTTACAAGAAGCTCAATAAACCTCAAGAACAAGAAACATGAAAAAATAAATAAATAAACCATGAAAGATCACAATCAATTTGAATAAACCAGTGAAAAGAGAAAAATCTTAGAAGTAGCCAGTGGAATAAGATACATTATGTAGCTAGGAACAAAGATAAGGTGAATTTTTTCATTTCAAAAGCCAGAACATGTTTAAGTACTGAAAGAAAATAAACTACCAACTTAGAATGCCACACCTAGTTAAAATATCTTTCAGAAACAAAGGGAAAATAAAGAAATTTCAGAAATATAAAAATTGAAAGAATTCATAACCAAGACCTGCACTATAAGAAATGTACTATCAAAAAATTATACCAGGTGAAATCATGAATCAACACAAAGAAATGAAGGGCATCAGAAATGGTAACAATATAGGAATATGTAAAATATTTTTCTAAGAATTTAAATATTTTAAAAGATGATTGAATGTCAAATTAAAAAATTAAAACTATGTATTTTGGGATTTATAAAATAAGTAGAACTAAAGTGTATATGACAATAGCAGAAAGACCAGGAAGAGAAAAATGGAAATATTGTGTTGTGAGATTCTTATATTATAGGTGAAGAAGTATAATACGACCTGAAGGTTGACAGTGAGAAGTTAAATATATATAATATATGCCAAAATAATATGACAAAGTTTTAGCTAATAAGTCAATTTAAAAATAGAAATAAATCATTAAATATACTCAACCCAAAGGAAGGCAGGGAAAAGAAGAAAAAGGAAACAAATAGTGCAAATCGAAAATGAATGAACAAAATGGTAACTTAAAGCCAACCATACAAGTATCAAATCAAATGTAAATGTCTAAACAGCCCACTGAAAGACAGAGTGTCAGATTGTATTAAAAAAGCAATTATTAACTGTATGTTGCTACAAGAAACATAGTTTAATATAAAGCAACAACAAGAATGAAAGTAAAGTGTGGTAAAGAGATGTGCTACGTTAACAATTTAAACAAAGGTGGTGTGACTACATTATGTCAGACTTAGTAAATTCGTAACAAAACATATAGCTAGGGATAAAGGGAGCCATTTCATCTAACAAAGAGGTCAATTCATCAAGAGGACATAATAGTTCCAAATATTTATACACCTAATAATTATAACAGCTTTTTAGTACAACTTCCAGGAGAAATAGGTAAATCCACAATAAAAGTTGGATTTTAACACTTCTTTCCAATAATGAATAGAATGAATAGACAGAAAATCAATAAAAATATAGAAGGCTGAATAACACTACCAACTAATTGTATTTAAATAACATTTATGGATCTCTCAACCTAATGATAACAGAATACACATTGTTTTAAAGTACACACAAGGGAGAGACCTACAAGATGGCGGAAGAGTAAGATGCGGAGATCACCTTCCTCCCCACAAATACATCAGAAATACATCTACATGTGGAACAACTCCTACAGAACACCTACTGAACACTGGCAGAAGACCTCAGACTTCCCAAAAGGTAAGAAACTCCCCACGTACCTGGGTAGGGCAAAAGAAAAAAAAGAAAAACAGAGACAAAAGAATAGGGACTGGACCTGCAACTCTAGGAGGTAGCTGTGAAGGAGGAAAGGTTTCCACACACTAGGAAGCCCCTTCACTGGCAGAGAAGGGGGTGGCAGGGGAGAAGCTTTGGAGCCACGGACAGCACAGCAATAGGGGTGCAGAGGGCAAAGCAGAGAGATTCCCGCACAGAGGGTCAGTGTGGACCAGCACTCACCAGCCTGAGAGGCTTGTCTGCTCACCCACCAGGGCAGGTGGGGCTGGGAGCTGAGGCTCAGGCTTCAGAGGTCAGATCCCATGGAGAGGACTGGGGTTGGCTGCATGAGCACAACCTGAAAGGGGCTAGTGCACCACAGCTAGATGGTAGGGGAGTCCAGGAAAAAGTCTGGAACTGACCTAAGAGGCAAGAGACCATTGTTTTGGGGTGTGCAAGGAGAGGGATTCAGAGCACCACCCCTAAAGAGCTCCAGAGATGGGGCGATCCGCGGCTATCAGCGTGGACACCAGGAACGGGTATGAAACGCTAAGGTTGCTGCTGCAGCCACCAAGAAGCCTGTGTGCGAGCACAGGTCACTCTCCACACCGCCCCTCCCAGGAGCCGGTGCAGCCTGCCACTGCCAGGGTCCCATGATCCAGGGACAACTTCCCCGGGAGAACACACGGTGTGCCTCGGGCTGTTGCAATGTCATGCCAGCCTCTGCCACTGCAGGCTCACCCCACATTCCGTACCCCTCCCTCCCCCCGGCCTGAGTGAGCCAGAGCTCCCTAATCAGCTGCTACTTTAACCCCATCCTGTCTGAGTGAAGAAGAGTTGCCCTCAGGCGACCTACACACAGAGACAGGGTCAAATCCAAAGCTGAAACCCAGGAGATGTGCGAACAAAAAGACAAAGGGAAATTTCTCCCAGCAGCCTCAGGAGCAGCGGATTAAATCTACACAATCAACTTAATGTACCCTGCATCTCTGGAATACCTGAACAGACAACGAATCAACCCAAAATTGAGGCGGTGGAATTTGGGAGCAACTGTAGACTTGGGGTTTGCTATCTGCAACTAATTTCATTCTGGTTTTATGTCTATCTTAGTTTAGCATTTAGAGTTCATTATCATTGATAGATTTGTTTATTGATTGATTGCTCTCTTCCTTTTTTTTTTTTTTATAGATATATATATATATTTTTTTTCCTTTTTCTCTTTTTGTGAGTGTGTATGGGCTATGCTTCTTTGAGTGATTTTGTCTGTATAGCTTTGTTTTTACCATTTGTCTTAGGTTCTGTCTGTCCTTTTTTTTTTTTTAGTATAGGTTTTAGCTCTTGTTATCATTAGTGGACTTGTTTTTTGGTTTGGTTGCTCTCTTCTTTCTTTCTTTCTTCCATATTTTTCTTTTTTTATTACTTATTTTATTATTATTTTATTATTACTTTATTTTATTACTTATTTTATTATTATTTATTTTTTATTTTTTAAAAAATTGAATTTTTTATTTTTAATAATTTTTCTTATTTTTTATTTTAATAACTTTATTTTCTTTTATTTCCTTTTCTTTCTTTCTCTTTTTTTCTCCTCCCTTTTCTTCTGAGCCGTGTGGCTGACAGGGTCCTGATGCTCCATCTGGGTGTCACGCCTGTGCCCCTGAGGTGGGAGAGCAGAGTTCAGGACATTGGTCTACAAAAGACCTCCAAGCTCCATGTAATATCAAATGGTGAAAGCTCTCCCAGAGATCTCCATCTCAACACTAACACCCAGCTCCACTCAACAACCAGCAAACTACAGTGCTGGACACCCTCTGCCAAACAACTAGCAAGACAGGAAAACAACCCCACCCATTAGCAGAGAGGCTGCCTAAAATCATAATAAGGTCACAGACACCCTAAAACACACCACCAGATGTGGTCTTACCACCAGAAAGACAAGATCCAGCCTCATCCACCAGAACACGGGCACCGATCACCTCCACCAGGAAACCTACACAACCCACTGAACCAACCTTATGCACTGGTGGCAGACACCAAAAACAATGGGAACTATGAACCTGCAGCCTGCGAAAAGGAGACCCCAAACACAGTAAGTGAAGCAAAATGAGAAGACAGAGAAACACACGGCAGATGAAGGAGCAAGGTAAAAACCCACCAGACCAAAAAAATGAAGAGGAAATAGGCAGTCTACCTTAAAAAGAATTCAGAGTAAAGATAGTAAAGATGATACAAAATCTTGGAAATAGAATGGAGAAAATACAAGAAACATTTAACAAGGACCTAGAAGAACTAAACAGCAAACAAACAGTGATGAACAACACAATAAATGAAATTAAAAATTCTCTAGAAGAAACCAATAGCAGAATAACTGAGACAGAAGAACGGATAAGTGACCTGGAAGATAAAATAGTGGAAATAACTACCACAGAGCAGAATAAAGAAAAAAGAGTGAAAAGAATTGAGGACAGTCTCAGAGACATCTGGGACAACATTAAATGCACCAACATCTGAATTATAGAGGTCCCAGAAGAAGAGAAAAAGAAAGGGACTCAGAAAATATTTGAATAGATTATAGTTGAAAACTTCCCTAATATGGGAAAGGAAATAGCTAATCAAGTCCAGGAAGCACAGAGAGTCCCATACAGGATAAATCCAAGAGAAATACGCCAAGACACATATTAATGAAACTATCAAAAATTAAATACAAAGAAAAAATATTAAAAGCAGCAACAGAAAAGCAACAAATAACATACAAAGGAATCCCCATAAGGTTAACAGCTGATCTTTCAGCAGAAACTCTGCAAGCCAGAGGAGAGTGGCAGGACATATTTAAAGTGATGAAAGGGAAAAACCGACAACCAAGATTACTCTACTCAGCAAGGATATCATTCAAATTCGATGGAGAAATTAAAATCTTTACAGACAAGCAAAAGCTAAGAGAATTCAGCACCACCAAACCAACTTTACAACAAATGCTAAAGGAACTTCTCTAGGCAGGAAACATAAGAGAAAGAAAAGACCTACAATAACAAACCCAAAAAATTAAGAAAATGGTAATAGGAACATACATGTGGATAGCTACCTTAAATGTAAATGGATTAGATGCTCCAACCAAAAGACATAGACTGGCTGAATGGATACAAAAACAAGACCAGTATATATGCTGTCTACAGGAGACCCACTTCACACCTAGGGACACATACAGACTGAAAATGAGGGGATGGAAAAAGATATCCCATGCAAATGGAAATCAAAAGAAAGCTGGAGTAGCAATTCTCATATCAGACAAAATAGACTTTAAAATAAACACTATTACAAGAGACAAAGAAGGACACTACATAATGATCAAGGGATAATCCAAGAAGAAGGTATAACAATTGTAAATATTTATGCACACAACATAGGAGCACCTCAATACATGAGGCAAATGCTAACACCCTTAAAAGGGGAAACTGACGGTAACACAATAATAGTAGTGGATTTGAACACCTCACTTTCACGAATGGACAGATCATCCAAAATGAAAATAAATAAGGAAACACAGCTTTAAATGATACATTAAACAAGATGAACTTAATTGATATTTATAGGACATTCCATCCAAAAACAACAGAATACACTTTCTTCTCAAGTTGTCATGGAACATTCTCCATGATAGATCGTATCTTGGGTCACAAATCAAGCCTTGGTAAATTTAAGAAAATTGAAATCGCATCAAGTATCTTTTCTAATCACAAGGCTATGAGAATAGATATCAATTACAGGAAAAAAAAACTGTAAAAAATACAAACACATGGAGGCTAAACAATATGCTACTAAATAACGAAGAGATCACTGAAGAAATCAAAGAGGAAATAAAGAAAGACCCAGAAACAAATGACAATGAAAACACAATGACCCAAAACCCATGGGATGCAGCAAAAGCAGTTCTAAGAGGGAAGTTTATAGCAATACAATCCTACCTCAAGAAATAAGAAATATCTCAAATAAGCAACCTAACATTACACCTAGAGCAATTAGAGAAAATAGAACCAAAAAACCCCAAAGTTAGCAGAAGGAAAGAAATCAAAAAGATCAGATCAGAAATAAATGAAAAAGAAATGAAGGAAACAATAGCAAAGATCAATAAAACTAAAAGCTGGTTCTTTGCGAACATAAACAAATTTGATAAACCACTACCCAGTCTCATCAAGAAAAAAAAGGAGAAGATTCAAATCAACAGAGTTAGAAATGAAAAAGGAGAAGTAACAACTGACATTTCAGAAATACAAGGAATCATGAGGGATTACTGCAAGCAACAATATGCCAATAAAATGGACAAGCTGGAATAACTGGACAAATTCTTAGAAAAGCACAACCTTCCAAGACTGAACCAGGAAGAAATAGAAAATATAAACAGACCAATCACAAGCACTGAAATTGAAACTGTGATTAAAATTTTTCCAACAAACAAAAGCCCAGGACCAGATGGCTTCACAGGCGAATTCTATCAAACATTTAGAGAAGAGCTAACACCTATCCTTCTCAAACTCTTCCAAAATAAAGCAAAGGGAGGAACACCCCCAAACTCATTCTATGAGGCCACCATCACCCTGATGCCAAAACCAAACAAAGATGTCACAAAGAAAGATAACTACAGGCCAATATCACTGATGAACATAGATGAAAAAATACTCAACAAAATACTAGCAAACAGAATCCAACAACACATTAAAAGGATCATACACCATGATCAAGTGGGGTTTATCCCTGGAATGCAAGGATTCTTCAATATGCAAATCAATCAATGTGACAAACCATATTAACAAATTGCGGGAGCAAAACCATATGATCATCTCAATAATTGCAGAAAAAATTTTGACAAAATTCAACACCCAGTTATGATAAAAGCCCTCCAGAAAGTAGGCATAGAAGGAACTTACCTCAACATAATGAAGGCCATATATAACAAACCCACAGCCAACATCGTTCTCAATGGTGAAAAACTGAAATTGTTTCCTCTAAGATCAGGAAGAAGACAAGGATGTTCACTCTCGCCACTATTTTGAACATCATTTTGGAAGTCCTAGCCACAGCAATCAGAGAAGAAAAAGAAATAAAAGGAATACAAATTGGAAAAGAAGAAGTAAAACTGTCACTGTTTCCAGATGACATGATATTATGCCTAGAAAATCCTAAAGATGCCACCAGAAAACTGCTAGAGGTAATCAATGAATTTGGTAAAGTTGCAGGGCACAAAATTAATGTGCAGAAATCTCTTACATTCCTACACACTAATGATGAAAAATCTGAAAGAGAAATTAAGGAAATACTCCCACTTACCTTTGCAGCAAAAAGAATTAAATACCTAGGAATAAACCTACCTAAGGAGACAAAAGACCTGTATGCAGAAAACTATAAGACACTGATGAAAGAAATTAATGATGATACAAACAGATGGAGAGATATACCATGTTCTAGGATTGGAAGAATCAACATTGTGAAAATGACTATACTACCGAAAGCAGTCTATGGATTCAATGCAATCTCTATCAAACTACCAATGGCATTTTTCACAGAACTAGAGCAAAAAATTTCACAATTTGTATGGAAACACAAAAGATTCCGAATAGACAAAACAATCTTGAGAAAGAAAAACAGAGCCGGAGAAATCAATTTCCTGGACTTCAGACTATACTACAAAGCTACAGTAATCAAGACAGTATGGTACTGGCACAAAAACAGATATATAGATCAATGGAACAAGATAGAAAACCCAGAGATAAACCCAAGCCCAAATAGTTGCCTTATTTTTGATAAAGGAGGCAAGAATATACAATGGAGAAAAGACAGCCTCTTCAATAATTGGTGCTGGGAAAACGGGACAGCTACATGTAAAAGAATGAATTTAGAACACTCCCTAAAACCGTACACAAAAATAAACTCAAAATGGATTAAAGACCTAAATGTAAGGCCAGACACTATCAAACTCTTAGAGCAAAACATAGGCAGAACACTCTATGACATAAAGCACAGCAAGATCTTTTTTGACCCACCTCTTAAAGAAATGGAAATAAAAACAAAAATAACCAAATGGGACCTAATGAAACTTAAAAGCTTTTGCACAGCAAAGGAAACCATAAACAAGATGAAAAGTCAACCCTCTGAATGGGAGAAAATGTTTGCAAATGAAGCAACTGATAAAGGATTAATCTCCAAGATTTACAAGCAGCTCATGCAGCTCAATATCAAAAAAACAAACAACCCAATCCAAAAATGGGCAGAAGACCTAAATAGACATTTCTCCAAAGAAGATATACAGATCGCCAACAAACACAAGAAAGGATGCTCAACACCACTAATCATTAGAGAAATGCAAATCAAAACTACAATGAGCTATCACCTCACACCAGTCCGGATGGCCATCATCAAAAAATATATAAGCAGGACTTCCCTGGTGGCGCAGTGGTTGAGAATCTGCCTGCCAATGCAGGGGACATGGGTTCGAGCCCCAGTCTGGGAAGATCCCACATGCCGCGGAGCAACTGGGCCCGTGAGCCACAATTACTGAGCCTGCGCGTCTGGAGCCTGTGCTCCGCAACAAGAGAGGCCGCGATAGTGAGAGGCCTGCACACCGCGATGAAGAGTGGCCCCCGCTTGCCACAACTAGAGAAAGCCCTCGCACAGAAACGAAGACCCAACACAGCCATAAATAAATTAAAAAAAAAAAATTATACAAGCAATAAATGCTGGAGAGGGTGTGGAGAAAAGGGAACCCTCTTGCACTGTTGGTGGGAATGTAAATTGATACAGCCACTATGGAGAACAGTATGGAGGTTCCTTAAAAAACTAAAAATAGAACTACCATACAACCTAGCAATCCCACTACTGGACATATACCCTGAGAAAACCATAATTCAAAAAGAGTCAAGTACCACAGTGTTCATTGCAGCTTTATTTACAATAGCCAGGACATGGAAGTAACCTAAGTGTCCATTGACAGATGAATGGATAAAGAAGATGTGGCCCATATATACAATGGAATATTACTCAGCCATAAAAGGAAACGAAGTTGAGTTATTTGTAGTGAGGTGGTTGGACCTATTGTCTGTCATACAGAGTGAAGTAAGTCAGAAAAAGAAAAACAAATACCGTATACTAACACATATATATGGAATCTAAAAAAAAGAGGGGTTCTGAAGAACCTAGGGGCAGGACAGGAATAAAGACGCAGATGTACAGAATGGACTTGAGGACACAGGGAGGGGGAAAGGTAAGCTGGGACAAAGTGAGAGAGTGACATGGACATACATACACTACCAAATGTAAAATAGATAGGTAGTGCGAAGCAGCCGAATAGCACAGGGAGACCAGTTCGGTGCTCTTTGACCACCTAGAGAGGTGCTATAGGGAGGGTAGGAGGTAGACGCAAGAGGGAGGCGATATGGGGATATATGTATACATATAGCTGATTCACTTTGTTACACAGCAGAAACTAACACAATATTGTAAAGCAATTACACTCCAATAAAGATGTTAAAAAAAATTTTTTTAAATAAAGTACACACAAAATATTTACCAAAAAATCCATAATCTAGGCCATAATGTATTCTTTTTTAATACATTTCTTTATTTTATTTATTTATTATTTTTTGGCTGCATTGGGTGTTTGTTGCTGCACACAGGCTTTCTCTAGTTGCGTAGGCCATAAAATATTCTTAAATTAAAATTATTCAGATCAAACAAACTGTATTTTCTGATCACAATGGAATTAGGTTTGTAATAAGAAAACACAAAGGCATGCGGCAACTAAGTTTTGAAACTAAATAACCCATGGATCAAGGATATATCAAAGGGAAATTAGAAAATATATTGAAATAAGTAAAAATGAAAATCCAACATATAAAAATTTGTGGGACATAACTAAAGTAGTAGTTGGAAATTTATAGCACTAAATTCTTATATTCAAAAAACAAAAAATGATTCTATATTTTACTTGAATAAAAAAATGTGAGATCAGCATTGAGATATACACACTACTATATACAAAATAGATAATTAATAAGGACCTACTATATAACACAAGAAACTCTACTCAATACTCTGTAATGATCTATATGCGTAAAGAATCTAAAATAGAGTGGATATATGTATATGTATAACTGATTCATTTTGCTGTAAACCTGAAACTAACACAACGTTGTAAATCAACCATACTCAAATAAAAATTATTTTTTAAAAAGTGGAAGCGCAAATTAAGCCCAAGGTAAGTAAATGAAAGGGAATAATCACTATCATAGTGGAAATGAATGGAAGAGAAAATAATACAGAATATCTGTGAAACCAAAAGATGGATGTTTGAAAAGTTCAATAAAATTGATAAGCCTCTAGCCAGACTGATCAGGAGCAAAAGAAATTCACTGCGAGCTCAGAAATCAGGTAGACAAGATTTCCTTTCCCATAGATATCATTTTGATCTGCTCCCCAGTTATCACCACATTCTTCACAAGGCCAAGTGCAACATGACCATGATAACAATATTGGAGTTTATGCATACATTCTATTTGCTCAGTCTGCCAAGAGATGAATCCAATTCTGAATCCTTGTATGGCACCATCCTCTGGGGGGGCCAGATAGACAGCTGGTAGGTAAAGCAGAGACTTTTCCTAATAGGACTTAACACATTCTCTGGATATATGTTTACCATCCATGTCCATTATACTTCTGCCAGCACCACAACTGTGGACTTATAGAATGCTGTATCCATTGTCAAGCATTTCATACATCTGCTGCCCAATCAAGTAAGATGTTCAACAACAAAACTTTCATAGAATTCATTAGTCTTGCCAAATCACCCACATTCCATAAATAGTTGGTTTGAAAGATCTACAGAAGCCTTGACTACGTGGACAGGCTACAGGACAGAGGTCTAAACTCATGGTCCAAAAGGGCTAAAAAAAACCTAGTGAGGGAGTCTATAGAAGCTATAATTCCAGGTCAAAGAGAAATGCAGAGAACAACAGAGAAGGGAGATTCGGTGAGTGTATGGTTGGAATTGGAGAATGGGGTGGGGTGAGAGGCAGAGCAAACAGATAAAAACCAGCACACTGAGAAATCATTTTCAACAGATTCTGTTAATGAGAAAAATTGAAAACAAAAGACTGATTGGAAGTACATTAAGAAAATTAATATTTTTCCAAAAAAATTCTTTGAGTCAAAAATCACAGTAAAAACAAGAACATAAAAAATGTTCTTGGATTCAACAAATTTATAACAGTTCCAAGAAGCTGGATTGAATAGTCTAGCTTTGATTCTTACTTCCTCTTGATCCTGTAGTACATGTTATCTTTTTTTTTTTTTTTTTACATGTTATCTTTTAAGTTTCAGAATAATGAATACTACTGTGAATTCCCTTGCAACTCTGCAATGAAGTCTTTGAAAAAGGTAATTACTATAAATAGCCTCATTTCTGCTAAAAATTATAATATGAATTTTTTATGTAAGAACAATAAATCAACCCAAACAGCTGCCTCACTACTATTCATCATAACAAACTTATGATGTAGCCTGTTGGAAAAAAAGGCAATTTTCCTAAAGTGCCTCTTTGAATTATTAAGTTTATGTTGAAGCTAATTAATTTAATACACATTACTAAAATGAATCAATGAAAATAAACAAAATCCTGAAAAAATATAGAAGTACAGAGGCTAGTAGTGTTCTATTTTCTTTGATATTATGCTTTATATATCTGCCCCAAACAAGTCGAAATTAATGTAGTAAAGTGATGTTCTTTTAATAGGTTGTATATGTATAGCCAAATATATTATATATTAGCAATAATGATTTGATATGCACTCCATGTAATACTCTAGTTGGGTAACTATGTAGTTTGTTTGAGGAGTGAGAATTCATCACTAACAAAAGCTGAAATGAGAAGTGGGTCTGCATTAAATACACCATCATTGCAAATGCTTCCTTATTTCACTCAGTTTTTACTTACAAGAGGCAGCCTACTTATCATATTAGGCTATTTACATCTCCTATATCTAACATAAGCTCTCTTCTTGGTAAAATCATCAACAGGAGAAATTATGAGGAGTGAGTAAGAAAACCATGTCAGAATGGAGGACAAATGTATTCTTAAAATTACACCCACTAAATTGCTAAAGTGCCATTCCTCAGGCTAGAGCCACATGCCTCTTCTTTGAAACTTCTTTCTTCATTTAAGGCAACAGTCAGCTCAGATCCATCTGATTCTGTGAAAGCAGAGATACCGAAGACAGAATTCTAATCCCATCTCTGTCATTAATATATTAAATGATCTTGGGCAATCTCTTAAGTTTCATCTCCTTCATCTAAAAGATCATGTTCTCAGCTCAGTAGTAACTTACTTCACAGTCTTGTTCAAAGGAATAAATAGCAATATCTGCCAGGTATACTGAAAACATTAAGTGCTAGATACATATTTAATTATGAGATGAAACCTTTATGACATTAAAGGATCTAATTCAAAAAAGAAAGAAATCATGCACTAGGAAACAGAATCAGAGAAATCAGAATTTTTTTCCTTAGGCTAGTTAGAAATATATCAGTAAGATAAAAAAAATTTTTTTTTCTTGGTATCTCTTTAGTCTATTCAGGCTGCTATAACAAAAATACTGTAGACTGGGTGGCTTAAACAACAAATATTTATTTCTTACAGCTCTGGGGGCTGTAAGTCCAAAGTCAAGCCACCAGCAGATTTACTGTCTTGTGAGAGCCCACTTCCTGATTCATCGACAACCATCTTCTCACTGTGTCCTCACATGACCTAAGAGCAACAAGATAGTGGGGTCTCTTTTAGAAGGGCACTAATTCCATTTATCAGCGCTCCACCTGCATGACCTAATCACCTCGCAACGGCCCCACATCCAAATATCATCAAATGGGGGATTAGGCTTCAACTTTTGAACTCTGAGGGGAATAAACATTCTGTCCATAGCAGTATCTGCTGCAAAAAACAAATCAGGTAAGCCAGATTTACAATACTATTTGTTAGGACAATGAACTCTATTCTCCAACAAGATTTATGTTGTGGCAGAAATTTTATTAGTATTGTGCAAAATTGAAGAACATTTGTTTGTTCTACTTCAATTAAATGTATTGTAGACCAAGAAAGCATTCTTTGTAGACCCGAGAAAAAATCACATGTGATGTACCAGACTATTTCACATACTTTCTTGTCACCTCTTCTACATGGGGAGGTGAATGAAGTGAAGAGAGTACAAATGAATTCTGCCCTAGTAAAGGATGACAGTAACACTTTCTAAATAAAAAACACCCAGGAAAATCAATGAAAAAAAACCAAGTTCTTTGAAAAGGTCAGTAAAACTGATAAGCCTCCAGTCAGGCTAAATAAGAAAAAAAGAAAGAGGCTATGAATTTTTAATACAAGAAATGAAAGAGGGAACATTATTACATATCCTATGGATTTTATAAGGAAAATTAAAAAAAATACTTTGAACAAGTTTATGTCCACAAATTTGATATCCTAGATGAAATAGACCATTTCCTCATAACAGGCTATTTGCCAAACTCACACAAGAAGAAATAGACAATATGAATAGGCCTACATCTATTAAAGAAATCAAATCCATAATTAATAACATTCTAAACCAGAAAGCAGCAGGCCCGGAGGACCTTATTTGTGAATTCTGCCAACATGTAAGAAAGAACTTATACCAATTTTCCAAAATCTCTTGCAGAGTATAAAAGAAGAGGGAATACTTCCTAACTTATTTTATGATGCCAAGATTACTCTAATACCAAAACCATACAAAGATTTACAAGAAAAGAAAAATCCATATCAATATCTCTATAAACATAGATGTAAAAAATCCTCAACAAGATATTAGCAAATTTAATCCAACAATATATAAAAAGAATGATATACAACAAAAAAGTGTGATTTATCCCAGGTATGCAAGTCTGATTCAACACTTGGGAACCAATTAACATAAACCGTCACATCCACAGGCTAAAAAAGAAAAATCACATGAACATAATTAATAGATGCAGAAAAAGCATTCGACAAAATCCAACACTGATTTATGATAAAAGTCTCTTAGTAAACTAGGAATACAGGGAAATTTATTCAACTTAATTAGGATTGTTTACAAAAAACCACAGCTAACATCATACTGAATGGTGACAATCTTGAAGCTTTCCCACTAAAATGGGGTTAAAACAAGGATATCACCTCTTACCACTCCTTTTCAACATTGTACTGGGAAGTTGAGTTAATGCAGTAAGACAAGAAAAAAACAAAACTAAAAGTTATACAGATTGGAAGGAAGAAAGAAAACTTTTTGTTTGCAAATGACATGATCATCTATGTAGAAAATCTGGAAGGAACAGACCAAAACTCCTGGAACCAACAGGCAATTTATCAAGGTTGCAGGATAGAAGAATAATATACAGAAGTCAATTGCTTTCCTATATCCCAGCAATGAGCAGATGGAATTTGAAGTTAAAAACACAATACCACTTACATTAACCCCCTCCAAAGTGAAATAGTTAAGTATAAATCTAACAAAATTTGTACAAGATCTATACAAGGAAAACAACAAAACTCTGATAAATGAAATCAAATCACAGAACTTACAGCCTTCCCAAAAATTAACTCAAAATGAATCACAGATTCAAATGTAAAATGCAAAACTATAAAACTTTTAGAAGATAACATAGGAGAAATAGAGACCACCTTGGGTAGGGCAATGACCTTTGGTATACAATACCAAATGCACAATCTATAAAAGAAATAATTGATAAGTGAGACTTCATTAAAATTCAGATTTTCTGCTCTACAAAAGACAATGTTAAAAGAATAAGATAAACCACAGACTGAGAGTATGTATTTGCAAAGACACATCTGATAAAGGACTGGTATCCAATATATACAAAGAACTCAAAGCTCAGCAATGAAAAAACAATCATTAAAAAATGAGCTAAAGACTGCAACAGACACTTCACCAAAGAAGATACACAGATGGCAAGTAAGCATGTAAGAAGATGCTCCACATTATATGTCATCAGGAAAATGCAAATTAAAACAGCAATGTGATACCACTACAAACCTACTGAAGTGGCCAAAATCCAGAACACTGATGACATCAAGTGCTGACAAGAATGTGGAGCAACAAGAACTCCCATATATTCCTGATGGGAGTGCAAAATGGTTCAGCTACATTGGAAGACAGTTTGGCAGTTTCTTAGAAAACTACCCATGCTCTTATGCTATGGTCCCACAGTCACAGTACTTGGTATTTACCCAAAACAGTTGAAAAGTTTTGTCCACACTTATGTCTACACGTGGATGTTTATAGCAATTTCATTCATAATTGCCAAAACTAGGAAACAACTAAAATGTCTTTCAGTAGATGAATGGATAAAAAAACTGTGAAATGTTCAGGTGATGGGATACCATTTATCACTAAAAAGAAATGAGCTATCAAGCCACGGAATGACATAGAGTCACCTTAAATGCATATTACTAAATGAAAGAAGCCTATCTGAAAAAGCTACATAATGTATGATTCCAACTATATCACATTCTGGAAAAGGCAAAACTATAGAGTTAGTGAAAAAAATCAGTGGTATGAGCAAATATTTCAATAAGAGAACATTCAAATTCTGCAAATATCAATGCATGGCTTATTTTTATTTGTGTTTTGTTTTTATTATTTCATTCTCATAATAGTTTCTGGCTGAGGCCAGTGGAGTGTTAATTGCTCCAATCCTAATTAGATGAATAGGTGGGCAGATTCAGTACATGATGTCCTGAAAGAGAATAAGATCAACAGCCAGGAAAATATTCAATTAAAGGGAATAGAACAGTTGTTTTCAGTTTTTACTCCTGTTATAATATACTTAAGGAGACAATACTCATTCTATTCAGGGCCAGTGTCTCACTAAGCAAATAATGTCACATGAATAGATGAAGCGAGAGAGTAGAAACAATTAACAAAACTTCTTTGCAGGATGATTTAAAAAACCCTCCAGATGAATCTAATATGATCCTCTATAAGGATCCTATGGACATTCCCCACTTCAACTCACAACAGATAAAGAGTAAAAATCAAGGAACAAAGCAAAACTAGGAATGCCAGGAAAAGATTGACTGAGGAGTACTGAAGACCAAAGTGTAGGGGACAGAAATTTGGAGAATCAAAGATCAAAGTGTAGGAGAAGGAAAGTTGGAGAATCATAGTACCTAGAGTGACATTTTATGAGGTTCTCATAAAAGGAGCTGAAACTGAACAGACAGTGTTTCGGTTAATTATAGCTGGGTAGCATACCATCTTAAAACTTGGTGGCTTAAAACAAGTATTTACTATTTCTCAAAATGCTGTGGGTTGATGGAGTGTTCCTCTGCTTCATGTGGTGTCAGCAGGGGTCACTCATGAATGTGAAAGCTCAGCCAGGGCCCTCCAGCCTCTTCCATGTGGGCTATCTGTCCATGTGCTGTTTTATCTTGAAGGACCTCTTCTTGTGGCCTCTTTCTCCAGCAGAATAGCTTGGACATCTTTAAGCATGGTGGCTGAGTTCTAAGAGACAGTGTTCCAATCAGAAATGCGTTAATGTGTAAGTATGTATCAAGATTCTATTGCATCATACTTGCTAATAACCCATTGGCCCAGAGGTAATGTGGGAGAGGACTGACTCTTACAAGGATCTGAATTCTGGGAGGGATAGTCTTTTGGTATACCAATGGAATAGCCTATTACATGCATTAGGTCTAAATAGTCTACTGAGTATCATAATTGAGTACCACAAATATCATCCAGGTATTACTATGGTACAGCAAGGATTTTTAAGTTTTTATTATTTATTTATTTTTAAGACTATGTTATAGAGCAATTTAAGATTCACAGTAAAATTGAGCAGAAGATATAGAGATTTCTCATGTACCCCCTACCGCCACACATATATAGCCTCTTCCATTATCAACATCCCCTACCAGAGAGCTATGTTTGCTGCAGTTGATGAACCTACATTGACACATCATAATTACCTAAAGTCCATAGTTTACATTATGGTTCATTCTTGGTGGTGTACAATTTATAGGTTTAGACAAATGACTATTAACATGTATCCATCATTATAGTTGCATTCAGAGTATTTTCATTATCCTAAAAATCCTTTGTGAGTACTGTCCCCTTAAGTATATTGTAACAGGAATATAAACTGAAAACAACTGTTCTATCCTCTTTGACTGAATATTTTCCTGGCTGTCGATCTTGCTCTTTTTCAGCGCATCGCTTACTAAACCTGCCCACCTAGTCATCACATCAGGATTGGAGCAATAAGCACCTTCCCCCAGCCTCAGACAGCAACTATTTATGGGAATTAAGTAATAAAAACAAAATGCAAGCAAAAATAAGCCACTAACTGATGTTTGCAAAATCTGAATGTTCTCTTACTGAAATCTTTGCTAAAAAGTCATTTTTCTCTCTGGACCATTATGAACCAAGACTGGCTGCCACTATTACTTCTATGTGATCCACAGCTATATAATATAAATGAGAACTTAAAAAGGATTTCCAAAGTAAAGGCAAAGAAAGGGGGCAGAAATGTTCTAGTTTGGATAGCTCAACTTGATTTAGGATTAAAGTGATAAATATAAAGTTGGTCATTTGGCAAGCAAGCAAAGGAACACATGATAAAATGATGCTTTTAATAAGCAGATGTGCAATGTTAATATAGAGATTATGTCATTATATCAGATTCCATTGTTGCAATGGTCATATGTTTATTGTAACAAACTATCATCAAA
The DNA here is from genome assembly GCF_009873245.2 of Balaenoptera musculus. Lineage (NCBI taxonomy): Eukaryota > Metazoa > Chordata > Mammalia > Artiodactyla > Balaenopteridae > Balaenoptera > Balaenoptera musculus. The sequence continues at coordinate 93,302,776 of NC_045789.1, read as the reverse complement.
GTTTTCACCAGAGCCAACTGATTTTTTTTTTTGCAGCTTCGCCCAAGTTGTCAAATATTAAATGTAACTGCATCTATTTGGCCAGAAAGAGAAGAGGTTGAGAAGAGAAACTGGGAGTCAAAAGTGATTTATTTTAAGAATAATTCATGTTTGTCCTATAAATAATCTATCAATTAACCGTATCAGCACACTTAATATAATCCATTTACTTCATTAAAATGTATGCTTTGCTTATATTCACATGAAAAGAGAAATACAGATTCAAAAAAAAAATTTCAGGTTATACTGCTTTTTAAAGTAAATATGAAAATATCTAAAGGAATTTGGAAACTAGATAAATGCCAGTGTAACTTACTAAAGAACACTTCTGTCTGACATTTAATTATGTTGAAGATTGATAAGCATGGAAGATTTCTAAAAGTATGTTACCTTTATTTTAATAAGATATTTTGTCATACAACACTGTATAATTTGTATGTCATAAAATACATACTAATTAATGAGAAAAATCTCATTTGGATATTATACACTCATTAGGCTGATACATAACTGGTTGGCAAATAATGTTCACAAAACTTTCCTTACCATTGACTTGGAGATATATAGGAAAGATAATTAACAGGATTTCCCAGAGGCTAATGTTGAAATCTTGGTTGCATTTATATATTTTATCCATAATCTAGAACATATCTTCAAACAATTCCAGAATTCTCTATAACTGGATAAATTAGCCCTAATAATGATAATAATAAGATTTAATAGAAAGAAATTCATAAAACAAAAAGAAATTTACCTAAAATGAGAAAACTACAGAGATATAATATAGAGAATAAATGGTAATACATCTAAATGAATTCAAAGGCCATCTTTTCTTTGAATTTTTATTATATTTATTGTGTGAGAGACATATTCCATTCCTTTATTATAGGTTATGTTGTACTAATCAAGAAGCTTTTCATGTACTTATGGTTGAAGTCTTCAAGAATATTTCAACTTCATTGTGGCAGAAATTATTTTTTATTATTAGCTTATATTTGATATGATATTAATTTCATGGAGACCACATTATGTTCTGGTGATTATGTTCAGTAAGCGGTTGTTTAAGAAAAGGTGGACTTAGATACTGATAAGAAAATGTAAAATAAATAGCTGATATTACAGAAATAAAAGAGCTTGCCCAACACAATGTGATTTGCAAAAAAAAAAAAAAAAAAAGAGAGAGAGAGAGACACACACACACAGAAATAGAGATAGAGAGACAGAGACAGAGAACCAAAGATAAAAATTCTGGTGAAAACTGCAATAAAGGGATGCACAGAGAAAAAGTAGCTAGTAAAATGTCTGAAGAATAATAGTGAAGGAGGTAAAAAGAGAACTGAAGTCAAGGGTTTTATGAGTAAAAGAGAAAGTTTCACAAAATAATGAGACACCAACATTCTACCAGAGAATAAGAGAAAAATGGATAATCACTAATGGAGTTCCTGAAGCAAGAAGGAGCCACAGATAGAACAAATTCAGGGCAAGGCATATAGAAAAGGATCTGGAACTGGTTTGAATGCAACCTCAGTGCTGAATATTCTTTAGGGAGGAGAAAGTGGGGATTAAAGTAGGACTTTAATATTTAAAATATAAGATAATTTGTATAAACTCTTCAAAACTAAAATTTCAAAGGATATCTTTGCAGATCACAACTCAATAAAACTAGGGGAAAATGTATGTATATACATGTATGTATAAAACAAATACACCAAATAATGGTGAATTTTAAACATTCTCCTACAAAAATACCAAAAAAACCTTTTGGTCAATGAAAACGAAACTGTTATTACAAGATTACAAAACAAGTAGAGTGATAACAAGCCACATTACATCTAAGGTATGACCATTCCTGGAATCTGAGACCTATGCACAACATTGAGTGCGTTTCTTATCAAACAAGATTGCTGGGAATAAATGAACTAAGCCTTCAACCCAAGAAGTTAGAAAAAGAAAAAGAAAAAGAAAACAAACCTAGAGAAAGAGGATGAAAGAAGAGGCAGAAGTTAATACATTTGAAACTAGAAAAATTAAATTAGAATGAATAAAAAACCCAAGAGCTGAACCTTTGGAAAACAACAGCAAAATACACAATCCTTTTAAGTAATCTGATCAAGTAAAAAGTGAAACATTATTATTCAGAACTAAGAAAAAAATACAATTCCAGAAACAGGTAAGATTTTTAAAATTACAATACTATGCATAATTCTCTGGTATATATGATAATCCCTAATGAAATAAATGATAATTTTAGAAAAATTGAGATTACCAAAGTTAATTTAAGAAAAAGCAGAAAATCTGAATATACCAATAACCATGTGATAAAGTGAAACACTTGTAAAAGAGATATTCTCTGGAAAGGCATGAAGCTCAGATGGTTTTAGCAAGAAGTTCTTCCAAATTCTGAGAAGGAATGATATTTTTGTCCTGTTTAAACTGTTACAAAGCATGGAAGAAATGCAAAATGTCACAATTCATGTTATCAAATTATGTAGCTGTTCTCTCTAACTACTCTTCCCCCCACTCAGACCCAAGCTGTTACGATTTGTAATTTGCTGCCTCAAGGATTTTTGAACAATTCTCTCTCCTCTTTTGCAAAAACTCCATTGAAGAGATCAGTTTAAGTATTTTCGTGGTGGAGACCAGTTTTTCCTTAGAGGAAAGCCAAGAAGAAATTCCCTTGAACTGCTAAGAAAGAAAGATTTATAATTCCCAAAAACATCAGGGACCTGCACTCTGCTCTGGCATGTTCTAGAAAGCAGTAAAACCTCTGGAGAAAATGGCAGCATAGGGATCTAGGACTGAAGAATAGGTGGCTTGGGAGCAACTGAGGAGGAGAGATGACTGATGACAAGGGTTTCCTCCAATGCCTTGGTACTTTGTAAGACCCCAGAAGCTTTATACTACCTCAGTAATAGGAAAGAGACTCAAGAATAACTGATTGAATTTCCTGCCAACCTAGGGGCATATGTACTTGGAGTTGGAAGTAAATTGATTTAAAAGTAATAAAAACTGTGATATTTCTGTCACAGTTGAGTTTGTACATTAAGATCATACCCACTACATACAGATTAAAAATTTTCTTAAATATATTTCTAGTGAATTAAATCTGGGAGAATAATAAAAAATCAAACTGGGATAATTCTACAAATATAAGAATGGTTAAATATTGAACAATCTATTTATATAATTGATCAAATTAATGGCCAAAGTTAAAAATTATGATTCTACTTCTAGCTGCTAAGGAATTTGAAAAAAATTCAACATTCTCGATTTTTAAAAATTCAATGAAATTAAAAATAAAAGGTCACTTGCCATTGTTTTACTAGGTTCTTTCACACACTTAAAAAAAAAATTTTAGCAGTCCTATCTCTCTTTTTTAGACATAAAAATTTTACCCTGAAAAAATTAAATAGCTGACCCAAGGGCATTCAGACTATTTAGTGAACAAGTTAGAATGCAGGTAGTCTGTTTCCTTATAGACTTACTGTGCCATTAAGTTACCTGGTCTAAAAGATAGTAAATTACAGGGCAAAGAATAAATTGAACATATTTGACTCTAAGTCCAATGCTTCCTAAACTCAAAGTTGGAAGTGTCTGTCTCTCCTGACACTCTTAGACCACAGTCTTGCCTCCTTATTCATCTTTGTTTTCCTTCATATCAGTATTGTGCTAACAACCTATTACAAACTCTACAAATGTTTAACTTGAATAAATGAGCATTTTGAGTTAAATCTGTGCGCAGGGCTGATATTGGAAATGTTTGACAACTTACATGGCATAGACACCAGCTAATCAGAACAGGCACCAGCCAAAAACAACCATCACCACTATGATAATGGTATCCGTATGGTCTGATAAATATCAGGCCCGTCCAAGAGTGCTCAGCTCCATCCCTAATTTCTCTTGTCCACGTGAAAATACCATTGGAATGCTGGCAGTCATTTTGTTTAACCTACCTTTGCTGCATTTGACAAAGTTGTTTGGACTAGGGGTGGGCACCAGACATAGCCCATTTCCTTCCTTTCAGCCTGCCTCCTCAGATACTACAGATCATTCCAGGCCAGAGTGTATGATTCAAATGGGTTCAACAGAGTCTCTTTCCTGAGGACTTAGAATTTGTCATGGTGTAAGATAGATACTCATTAAAAGAATTAGTGTCTCGTCAGGTGGTTGGACATTTAAGAGATTCTACCAACTTCAGGGCAGTGTTTTCCACCATATTTTCTGGAGATGCACAAATATACTTATACAAAGAGAAAGAGAAACTTGAAGTGAGACTGAGGAAGGACAGAAATGAGGGACAGTCTTGATTTCTACTCTTGATTCTTGGTCCTTAGTTTTGTTTCCTGCAGGTAACAGACAGGGTTCAACCAAAGAAGCAGAACCATTAGGATATAGAGATATATATTAAGAAATTTATTACAGGGAATTTGCATGCCCAATTTTGCGGGCTGGCTAAGAAGTCTTCACAAGTCTACCTCCGCATCTCTTGCTAGAGCCCAAAGTTCCCAGGGCAGACAGTCTGGAAGAGAAGCTTACGAGCTTACTGGAATTCCATGAGAACAAGTTGGAACTCCACAACAGTGGACTGAAACTTGTGTGCATTTTTATTGCCACTGACCTTGTAATGGTTATCTTGCAGAAGACATGTCCCTTTCCCAAGTTGCTGAACGCACGCATAGACACACACCTGGCCAAGCAGTAAGACAACTGAAAGAAGATCCAGTGCGAAGGGAGAGCAGTTGCAGGTCCACCTGCTGCTTCACACCAAGGAAGGTAGTCAGCTGATCAGCAACAATATGTGTCCTACAAAATGGCCTCTGCCTTCCTTCCTCTCTCCAGCTCTGGATAGAATCTTCTCTGTATCCCCCGCTAATGAAATATACCAAAAAAGGGCACTCTGGGAGAGGTGATTCAGCCTAGACATATTGATATATATTACAAAGTCATCAAATTGTGATGCTAACTCAGGTACATCTTTGTTGCTTGTAACAACAGCAATAAATAATAGTAATTCCTAACTTCCACAGGAGAGGAATGGAAACTGTGGAAAGTGATAGATAAAAGAGAAGAAGATAGGGCTTCCCTGGTGGCGCAGTGGTTGAGAATCTGCCTGCTAATGCAGGGGACATGGGTTCGAGCCCTGGTCTGGGAAGATCCCACATGCCACGGAGCGGCTGGGCCCGTGAGCCACAACTACTGAGCCTGCGCGTCTGGAGCCTGTGCCCCGCAACGGTAGGGGCCGCGATAGTGAAAGGCCCGCGCACCGCGATGAAGAGCGGTCCCCGCACCGCGACGAAGAGTGGCCCCCACTTGCCGCAACTAGAGAAAGCCCTCGCACGAACCGAAGACCCAGCACAGCCAAAAATAAATAAATAAATGAAAATAAAAGTAGCTACAAAATTTAAAAAAAAAAAAAAAAGAGAAGAAGATATATGGAGGCCCCAGAATCAGATAACAAACGATAATACAAAAATAATAATAATAAAATGACATTCTTATGGCGTTTTATAATTGGCAACAAAAGATATTCAAATAACTTCACAATCATAAGAACTACTACAGGGCAGAATTCACTATGTGGGCTTGTACCGCATTTCCTAAATTGCTTTGAAAATAGAACAGATACCAATTTGTGTGTGTGTGTGTGTGTTTGTGTTTGTGTTTGGGTTAGGGGAGAGTTGGTGGTATCCTTTAGCCTAAATAGAAGAGTTGAAGTAGATGACTTCTCAAGATTCTTTCCAACTACATGATTGTATTATAAACCACAATTTCTTTAATGGCACTTATTCCCATGATTCAATTAACTTACTCATATTAAGAATCTTTTCAATCTTAAAAAACATATCCATAACTTGTTGGCCAGAGCAAGTGTTTTCCATGAAATGCCACAGGAAAAAAAAATAACTTTCAAGAAGAATAAGTGTTTCCAAAATTTCACTTGGAACAGATATGCAGTACCTCTGCTGCTTATGAAAAGCATGCATGATCGGACCATAAAAATAGCTTCTTGATTTAGGTAAAATTACTCAAGGTTAAACTTTAAAAAGAAATAAAAGCTGAGCCTATCAAACTTCTCCCAATTACCCTAGACAACTCCTGCACCAGATTTGAATGACGAAGGATTTCGTTATTTGATACAGTGTACCTCCATTTTCTGAGATATTCTGCCACCAACTCTGAGTTCATAATCAACCTCAGGTCACATTAAGGACCACTAACTAAAAGAGATGCCATTTTGACAAACACATTCACACAACATTGCTCTGGCCTTAATTTGGTCTTCTCAGGAGAATGGAGAATTTTAATGTTATTAAACATTAAACATTAAACATTCTCTCAGGAGAATTTTAATGTTACTAAAATAACAAACAAACAAACAAAAAGACAAGCAAGAAAGAGAAAACAATACAAAGAAACTAATTTTATTTGTGGACTTATTGTCACCATTTTACTTATATATATCCATTGGGAAAATACAGATATTTGCACAAAGAAATAAAATAAGCACCAAAAATTGAACAACCACATTTCCATATCTATCCATATATTTTATATGTATATAAATATATACATGTGTATATGTGTCTATGTGTATTTATTATATGTATAACATATGCACGTGTATGTGTGTGTGTATATAGATAAATAATTTAATGCATCACTTTGGTCAAGCCACTATTTGGAGCATACATGTTAATCTTTTTAGTGCCCTTTTTTTTGGTTTGGAAAAGGAAGTCAAAAACTTCTCTTCCAGTCCCCCTCCCTCCCACATTCAAGAAAACAAGGTAGATTAGTTAAATTTCACAATCTCCCATGGAGCCTAAGTTCCAGAGGCTCACGAATTCACTAGGCATGTGGTGAGGATCTGTAGGACCTACTAGTTTCTTAGAGCTAAGGAAATAAAATCATTCCCTGGCTCCTACTTTTCTATTCTGAAAATTCTCTGCCTTCCAAATGTATCACAAAGACAATCCCATGGGCTACATCCGTGCCTTGTGTAAGAAGGCCTGTGGTGGGTGGCTGGGTCCACCTTTGCATGTGCATTGGCACAAACTCTTGTGTTCTTTCTGCAAAAGAAGAGGCTATCTCTGCAGCTGGCGGTAAAAGCTCACCCTCGGGCATGTATTAGAGGAAATAGAGGGCATATGTCTTGTTTTGGTTCCAGACCGTTTGAGCCTAATAGTAGTAACTATTTCCAGTGCTCTGACTTCATGCCAGTAATTGTCCTGAGTGCTCACATGGATCACTTCCTTATCTCTCATATCAACCATACAAGGTTGCATTATGACTTGAATAAGACAATTTGGTATTGCCACACTAACTCTTTTATTCTTGGTGGTAGATATTGTCCACAGTAGCAATCTGAGATGTATGAGTTTGCTACTTTGTCACAACCTCTCTACCAGGAGGTTATAAAGAAAGCAAATCTCAGATCAAAATCTACCACATATTAAAGTCATTAATTAAAGGATTATTTATTATTAAGCAGGAACAGAACAGTTCATACAATGTATTCTGCCGGTTTGATCAACCCCAAATCTGTCCCTTTAGGTGCTCCAAACTCCAACATGAAGGAATATTATTTAAGACAGATGACCACATATTTTAAAGGCAGAGTTCCATTTACATTAAAGTCAGCATCGACTAAAGAAACCCCCAAACCAATCAAGGACCATATGGACACTAACGCCCAGGGTAAAGACTACTGGCCTCCCTAGATGCTTCTGTCTTGTTCTGAAAAGATGGAGCACACTGGTAATATTTTTTAAATATTTAAGTCAATCCTCATATCTTGAAAAAACTTTAACTAAATAAAGACCATTTCTAACAATTGTTATTCTAATTATCAAGCCACCAATTTTACAAATAACAACTTACTCCTGAAATTCACCATTAACAAAGTAAAATTACGAAGTATAATTAATAAAGTGTATTATGTTTATTATGATATCAATAACAGAATTCATATGCATTTCAATGTGGTTTCCTAGTGTGCATCATTTCTGAGTATAGTATTAACTGCACCTATATTACAATATCTGAAGATAAATTACAGACATCATAACAAGCAGGAACTATGATCATCTCTGTTACAGCTAAAGAATTTGAGGTCTTCAAGAGATTACATAACTCTAAGGTCACATTTAGTCAAAATTCAAACCGAACAAGTCTGTCCCAGGGCCCATGCATAATTTACAGGATTCAGCTTAGGTCATAGAGTTTTATGTTGGATTTGGGAACCAAAGTGTAATACTCAAATAGACTGATCCTTTGCTAGCTACAGTTCTCCTACATTTGCTTTCCCTAATCACCTCTCAGGGAGTACTTACAGGTTAAAGACAAGATCAGGAGGCCTTCCCTGGTGGCGCAGTGGTTAAGAATCCACCTGCCAATGCCGGGGACACAGGTTCGAGCCCTGGTCCGGGAAGATCCCACATGCCGCAGAGCAACTAAGCCTATGCGCCATGACTACTGAACCTGCACTCTAGAGCCCGTGAGCCACAACTACTGAGCCCACGTGCCACAACTACTGAAGCCCACACGCCTAGAGCCTGTGTTCCGCAATGAGAGAAGCCACTGCAATGAGAAGCCCGCGCACCGCAACAAAGAGTAGCCCCCGCTCACCACAACTAGAGAAAACCTGCACGCAGCAACAAAGAACCAATGCATCCAAAAATTAATAAATACATTTTAAATAAATAAATAAATAAAGACAAGATCAGGTGATCTTGGATGCCAGGATAAATATCTTCACTCACTATATTACCAGGACCTTTCAGCTCATACCATGTAAGTTCCAATCTGGTGTTTGTTCAAAAGGTTATTTATCCTTATTTCTGTTGCTTTCTCATAAAGAAAAAAAGTATATTTTTTAAAAAAATATAGTAAATTGATCTAAGATCACTTTGGTATATGCACATTTTGACCAGAGTAAAACTTCAAGTGCTAAATATATATTGATGATGTTTATCAGTCTTTAAATTTTCAAAATAATTTAAGGCTTCTGAATTTCATTTCCATTTGATCCTGATAAAATGTTGCTTGACTCTGAATAAATAATCTAAAACATGCTTGAAACAAAAAGCTGCTAAGATCCTTTAGACATCAAATGGTCTTATGAAACACTTGGATGGGCCAAATATAAAAGACTCAGAAACATAAAGATTAAATTTCCCTTGACATCCACTTGTTATAAAATTAAGAAACTGTGATTGGCCAAACAGTTTTGGAAATTTTGTAACATTTGTAAAGGCATTCAAGATGTTTTTCAGAACTTAAAGCAGGCTGGGCTCCTCCATTCCCAATAAAAAATATATAATAAATTTACACACATGGGGAGTGAAAATGTATATGTATATATGTGTATATATGTATGTGTGCATATATATATATATACTCATTTATTTTTTTAATTTTACAATTTCAAGTGGAAAGTTTGTACCTCAATTTTTGACTTCTGGTGATACCTGAATATACATTACCTAATCCCATTACTTTAAACCAGAGATCAATTTTTTGCTAGAATTTTTACAATGTGGAAAAAATTTAATTATTCACCAAACTTCTACTGCACTATAGCACCTGGAGGCTCATCTTCAAATGCTCACTTCTTTAGGAAGTGAGCTTTTGTGTCATAAATATTATCTGCATGGTGGAATTCCTGCAGGCTATGTTCCATGGCCTATGACAGATTGTTACTATGGCTCTTCAGATTCCCCTAATTTTATGGATAGTCCTAATCCCTTCTTTTTTATTTTCCAGCTTTATTGAGATATAATTGACGTATAACATTGTGTAAGTTTAAGGTGTACAATGTGATGATTTGATGTATATATATATTGTGAAATGTTCACCACAAACATTTAGTTAACACATCCTTCACTTCACATAACTTTGTTATTGTCATTATGGTGAAAACATTAAAACTCTCATAGCACTTTGGCCTGAGGCAACACAACACTGGAGCCTGCCTGGCTTCTAGGAATAAAGAAACCAATCTCTCACGCTTCATGAAAAAGTTCCTGGAAGAACAGACCAGGAACATAAGCTATCTGGAATACCAGCTTAACTATCAGAAGGACTTAGAAAAGGCAGCTCAGAGTGAAGGACAGCCTGAAAAGGCTGCTGAAGCATCTGAAACATCAGGGGACACGGGTTCCATCCCTGGTCATGGAACGAAGACCCCACAGGCCACGGGGCAACTAAGCCCGCGCACCACAACTACTGAGCTCGCGCGCCTCAACTAGAGAGAGAGAGGGAAAAAAGAAAAACCCACGTGCCACAACGAAGAGCCCCCGCACCGCAAGGAAATATCCCACATGCCTCAACGAAGATCCCACCTGATGCAACTAAGACCCAACACTGCCATAAATAAATAAATAAATAAATATTTTAAAAATACAGTCTTGTTAACTATAGGTACTATGTTGTACAACAGATCTTTAGAACTTATTCATCTTGCATAAATGAAACTTTATATGAATTGAACAGTCCCCCACATCCCCTTTCTTTTGAATGTATGTCCATGTTTACTCTGTTCTTCTATTCATTCCTATGTTGTGTGAATGTTTTTAGCTTGGTGGGGCTAATGGTGGACTCTGGGAGGGCTCACGCCAGGGAGTGCTTCCCCGAGCTTCTGCTGCCGGTGTCCTTGTCCTCACGGTGGGCCGCGGCCACCCCCCATCTCTGCAGGAGATCCTCCAACATTAGCAGCCTTTGCTCAAGATACAAGAAGGAAGAAACCAAGTACATTGACTAGAGCATTCGGGGTCCCTTGGTGTTTCCCTGCCATGAGAGAAAACTTTCTCCCCCTAAAGGACTGGATTCTCATGTGGTGCAATCCATTTACTCTCTCCTGAAATATGCAATTTTCCATCTGTTCCAGGAGTTAGCGCCCATCAATATCTGGTGTGGAGTAAAAAGCTCAAAACATCAAATGAAGACTTGCCTCAGCAATTCTTTCAAATTCCCCAGTGGAACTCCTAAAATGGCCCACCTTTCAAAGTGGCATAAAAAGCAATGAGCCAGTTAGTGATTCAGCCAGAAATACAAAGCCCAGGCTGTTTCTCCTTAAGCATTTCCATAAGCTAAAAAACAAACAAAAAACCAGCAAAGAGAGAAGAAAAATATAACTTTTTCTTACGCTCTACATCAACGATGGCAAAAGGCTTCACCTCACATGACAACTCCAATCTAGTAGTTCTGCCTGAAGTGCTGGGTTGAGAACTTTGAAGTCATGTCTGGACATGGTAGGAAATGTGCCGTGATCAATTAGTAATGTCTGCATATATAATGAGGAGTGGAAGCCTGTATGCCATGCCGGCTTCCTCCTTCCAAAAGTCACAATTGTTTAAAAGTTTATTCATCTGGAGTTATCTAGTATGTGTTATTATATGTGGATAATTTAAAAGTATCTTTTAACGGCCAGCATAACTGATGCCATTAAAGAAATTACAGTACATATCAGCAATTTTCCACAATGGGCCACTACTCAGAAAAGTGATCTAGGGTTTTCCCTAGACAACTGTGTAAGAAACCTATAACATGCTTACATCTTTATTGCTCACATCTAAGCTCCATAAAATTGACTTCACCCACTGGATTTCTCTTTAAAAATAAATAGTTGTTCTTTCCTATTCTCACCCCCCCAAAAAAAAACTCTTATAGCAACTTTCACATAAACAATACAGTATTGTTAACTGTAGTCACCATGCTGTACATTAGATTCCAGAACTTATTCATCTTGTAACTGGAAGTTTGTACCCTTTAACCAACATGTCCCCCTACAGCCTGCCCTCAACCCCTGGCAATCACCATTCTACTCTCTGTTTCTATGAATTTGGTGTTTTTAGGTTCCACATGTAAGTGAGCTCAGGCAGACTTTCTTCATCTGACTTATTTCACTTATCATAATGCCCTCAAGTCTCATCCATGTTGTTGCAAATGGCAAGATTTCCTTCTTTTTTATGCCTAAATAATATTCTCTCTCTCTCTCTCTCTATGTATATATATATATATATATATACATACACACACATATGTACATTTTATGAACAAAAATAGAAAAACACATCACACTCTAGCGATTTCCAAATTGAATGTGCAGCCATATCTTTTTTCCAGAGATCAAACCTGTATAATTGTACATTTGCTGAGCTATTTCCACCTGCCACCTCCAATTAAACATGCCTCAAACCAAACACATAATTTTCTTCTGTTGCTTTGTCTGAAATCTGCTTAAACCACTTCAGCATTGTCAGTATAATATGTGTGTGTATTAGTTTTCATTCGCACCCTAGGGGCAGTCAATTGTCCTAATCTAGAAAACACTCCAAGGGTGGGTCTTGGCAATTAATTAAAAGATATAGTTACTTGAAGTAATTTAACTATCTTTTTTTCCCAAACAAGATCAGAGGTTTTGCTAATTAGCATAATGGACATTAAGAAGGAGGTTTTGTTTGTGAAATTAGTGGTATTCAAGATACGTAAATAAGCTAGAACAAATTTTAGGAAGCTGAAGAGACCAATCATCTGTACCTATAGACATAATGCTCTTGTCTTAAGTCTTAAAAACTTAAAAACTCATCAGAGGATTCTTGGACACCTCCCTCCAATTAGATGGCTAGCTAAATCCTGCCCCTAGAATATGAGCACATTTGCCTCCAACGAACTTTTTATGAAAGCTGCTGTCCCTAAAAGGACAAAGATCCAGAGTTGTTTACACTTACAGAACAGGTTGGATGTCTGTGTTTATAACCTGATTGCTGATAAATGCCTATATGCATGGCAGCATTTTTCTGAGAATGCTTTCTTTTTAATCTAGGAATGAGAATTATTGAAGGACCCCTATAGTCCTCACACACTTATAATTATTGTAGACTACAGATACTTACCAGAAACAATCTAATACAAACATGCAACCATCAAACATTTTCCTACTTTCATATTCCTTAGCACAGCAAGGAAACCTTCATTCAGGTTGTAGAAGCCAGAAATCTAGACATTATTGTGACAGCTCCTGCTACCGAGCCCCATATATAATTTCATATTGAGTCCTATGATTCCTCCATAATGAATTGTGTATTTATTCATTTAATTTTTTGTCAATCCTAATAAACTCCCCCTGTTCAGGCTTCCATTATTTCTCACATGGATTGAGACAACTTCATCTTAATTCATGTCTCTGGGGACAATCTTTCTTTACATTCTACAAACTGTACATGGAGTAAGCACTCTAAAATTGAATTTCAATAATGGTACACCATCTCCCAGTTAACCTTCTCAATTTCTTCTCATTATCCTCAGAAGCATGTCCTAATAAAAAGGTGCAGGACCCTGTGGGTCCCTCCTTGGTGCAAATCCTTTCCTTTCCATGTCCCCCATTTCTTGTTTGTAGGAAATAGGCTTCATTCCACCTCCTTGACCTTCCTTGAGTTAGTTGCTAATCAGGGAAGGGAGGGAATGCAGAAGCAAGGGAGGAACAGTCAAGAAACAATAGTACAGCCTTGCAGCTGGTTTCTGGTTCCTCCTGAAGGAATATACATAACAATACCTTTGAGTTCTTCCTCAGGAACTAAGGTCCCTATCCCTATCCCGGTGGAGGATGGTAACTTCAGGCTGAACAGAAGATTCCTGGAGCACTACCCTGTTACCTCACCACCAGCCAATCAGAAAAAAGCCACACACCCTGCAGCCCTCACCCCAAATTTTGCCTATAAAAACTTCTCCCCGAAAACTATCTGGGAGTTCAGGGTTTTTGAGCATGAGCCACCTGTTCTCCTTGCTTGGTCCTTCAATAAACCTTTCTCTGCTCCAAACTCCAACGTTTAGGTTTGTTTGGCCTCACCGTGTTGGGCGCACGAACTTGCAGTTGGTAACATTAATGCCCTGATAGAGTGACAAAGTTCTCAAGAAAGACACTTATGACTTTGCCGTTGTGTTCCCTTTAGCTAGGGCACAGAGGCACGAAGTAGTACAGCATTTCTGCAGAACTTTCAACTCTTCCGTAGTGTCTGAGGGTGAAGTGAAGATGGTGGAGTGATGCAAGATTAGGGGAGGTTGGTGGTAGCCACATCATGACAAGCCTTGTGTTCATCAGCCGGTGCTTGGGCTCTATTGCATTTAGGTTTGTTTTTTTCATTTGATTTTTTTAATTAAGAATTTTCAACATCTACCCTATGAAGACAGGCAGTATAAAATTAAGCAAAAATGTTATAGGTTTCCAAAATGTATTGAAATTCTCATTCTTAATTTTAATCATTGTAATCGTCAACACGAAGACAGACTGTAAATAATTAATTGGGAGTTAGTGCTCATTCAATGGTTTCCACTTATTAAATAACTTGCCTTTTACTATGAATTCTTTTGTTGCATTCAAAACAATGGTCTGTGTTGAAGAATGATCTTAAAACTTTTCTTATGACCATAAATGAGAAGTTATTGTTTCTCATTCTCCTCTGCTTGCTGTTAATAGTAAGTTTAGCTGTCAGACACCGGAAAGAAAATCCTGTGATCTTTACTGTGTGATCTTCTCTGACATATCAAAGTCCAAATTTGAGAAGTTTTTGTGGCTCATCATAAAAGAGGAAGAACAAGAAGGGGGAGAAGGTAGAAGAGGAGGAAGAGGAGGAGGAGAGGAGGAAGTGGAAGAGGAAATAGGTCCATTGTGCATTTAAAATTGCTCCACTTACTTCGTTTTTAGCCTAATTTGTGGTTTCTCTGAGAAATCTTCATTTAGCAATCCCAAGGCCTACACAGCATGGTCAGTGCACTGGAAGAGAGTAATGCCTGGTGGTGTCAATTCTAATCCCCTATGTGTCATGACATTGCTGAGTGCTATTGAACTATACTTGCAAGTAAAAGTCTGTAGTTTGGATCATGTGGTGCAGATAAGCAATGCAGAACCGAATGAACAAGGCAGAATCATATTGATGTCTCTTTACAGAACATATGCTACAGGTCCATAAGTACTAAGGCAACTACAAGACAATTATAAACCTGATCTCTTTGAAATGTACCAGAGCAAGTGCTTTTCCATTTAGGACAATTTTTGGTAATGTGTTATGTTATAAGAGTTGTAAAAAGAATATATTAAAGTGAATTTGGCCATAGTGAACATACAGTAAGGTAGGGCTTCTCTTAGGTAAGTTTTTTCATATGATCACAAGGAATAAAAAAGTAATAAATTCAGAATGTGAATGGGCAATTTGATATGAGAGAATTATGGAACAGGTTAGTGTTAGGTTTTGGTTAAGATAATCAAGTACACAAATGTTTGAAGCAAAATTATAAAAGCAGAGAAAATAAATCAGGTGGGAAAATTGCCCTTTTATTATGATTTGATTAATAATTAAAAGTCTGCTCATCTTTCTGTTATGATGTAGACTGAAATGACTTCCTTCTGTAAGTCCTAAATAAACAAACCTTTATTTATTGATTTATTCATTTAACATATGTTGTGCAACTGGTAGCTGTGTTTGGTCTTTCTTGAAATCTAAGTATCCTTTGACTTTTATTACTAATTCTTTTTTTTTCCTTAATTTCACTTAAATTGTTTCACTTAATAATTTAACCCTGACATCCCTGTTTTGAACATGACAAACTCTTTCTTGCCCAGGGCCAGAGCTATGAGCCAGGATGTGAACTCAGAGCTAATGACTCCAGGGCAGACTTCAATTCCACCCTCATAAAGTTTAAATCTAGCACAGTAGTTGTTATTTACATATATAATCTTTAAACAAGGTGGAGAGTAGTGTATAACATGACACATATAAAGACCAAATTCTAGGAAGTCCCTTGATAAGACAATCTGGAAAGGCTTTGTGGATGGAGTGACATTGCAATGATACTATTACAGAAAGATGGAACAGACATAGAGTCTTGGTAGGCAGGGGTCCATCTGAGATAAGTTAGAGAGTGTATTAATGAGTGTGGGGATTTTAAATGAAGAAAATGAATTATTGCCTAAAAAGACTTTAATTTAAAGTGTAGGAAACTTGACTCTTGGGGACAAAGCCATCAAGCATTACTTAGAATCTGAAAGTTACTCTATGTATTATTGTAGGCACAAACAATACTTCCATTTTTCATAGTGAGAAAATCTGAAAAGTATGAATATTAAAGAAATAAATGAAGTTTTTTTGCAAGGCAAAACATAGAATTACTCCTATATCCCTTCTGTACCTATGAGACAAACATCCAAAAATGTATGAACAGATCACAAACCCACACCCATATCCACACAAGAAAATGTTTAAGAATTAAAAAATCACATAAAAATCCTTGAAAAATAGTTTTTATTTTGTTGTAAAAAACATTTTTATATCTCATGAAATATAAAAATCCAATATCACCTAGATATAGCTGTTGTTATTGTTGAAATCTTTCAAAAAATGTTTCCTACATGCCCACCTACAACACACACGTGCACACACACACACACACACACACACACACAGAGTTTTTAAGACTTACATCATGTATTTAGTAGTTGAATAGTAATTCAATGAACTTAGGTACTAATTGATTTAAACAATGTCCTACTGGTAAATATAGATTGCCAAGTTTTGCTTTCATAAATAATCCTGAAATGAATATCTTTAAACAAATATCATATTGTTCTTGTTCTCTGACTTCTTCATAATAAACTCCTAGGTGGTAATTGCTGTATTTACTTATACATCTAGATCGATAGGTAGATAGATAGATGATAGATGAAAGAAAGAAAGAAAGAAAGAAAGAAAGAAAGAAAGAAAGAAAGAAAGAAAGAAAGAAAGAAAGAAAGAAAGAAAGAAAGAGAAAGAAGAAAAGAAAGGAAGGAAGGAAGAAAGGAAGGAAGAAAGAAATAGATACATTATGTATACATAAAATCTGCCCAGCAGATAATTTACCAGTTTATCTAAAAAATAGTATATGAGCATATCCATTTCTCCAAAACCTTACCAATATTAGGAGTTATCATTAAGTTTTGATAATCTGATTTTATATAAAAAATATTTGAGAGCCTATATAGGCCAGTCTCTTTTCTAAGTTCTGAGAATGAACAATCATCATATAACATTCTCCGCCTTCAAGGAGCTTATATTCTAGTAGAAAGAGATAGATAATAAACAAAACAAATAGAAAATTTATATTACAGCATGTTAAATAATACATATAGCATGTTATAATTTGATTTTGTTATGAAGAAAAATAAAACAGGAAATAAGCAATTAGAAGTGCGGCAATAGTGGTGGAATTTTTCCATTAAAAAGTGGTATCCCACACATCTTTATGTATATTTCTTTCATTGTTTCCTAGGTTTGTATATTTATTGGACCTTTCTTCTTTATCTTTTTATATCCACACCTATATTTTCTATTTGGATTTTTTTTCTTATTGAGTTATAAGATCTCTTCATAAGTTAAATGTAATATATAATACATTATATTGATGTGTTATATATTCATTAATTATATAATTGATAGAATTAATATTAGTACCAATAATATATTGCTTATATACAATACATATATGTACTTATAGTATAATATATATTTCTCAGCACTATAGAATGCATAATCATCATTGGTCTTTTAACTTTATGGTATTTTCTATATACATGTACCTTTGCTCATTTGGAGGAGAATTTACATCATTAAAATATTGACTCTTCATTACCATGACATAATGTATCCATGCATCTATGTATACTTGTCTTTTCTAGCTTTACATAGGATTCTAGAACTTTTTGTTTGTATTCAAATAGATTCTGGAAACAAGTAATTTTTAAGTATTTGTTGCTACTTTCCCCCTATTTTATCTCCTACTGATTGATGTTGTTATATTGCTGTGTCTTTGTTTTGACTTGCAGATTCCTTGAAGACCTGATAAACTCTCTGGAAACTTGTCTGAATAAACTACCCACATATAATTTTGCATACAATTTCAGAGACTCAGTTATCTCTTGATGTTCAGACAGACCTTTTGTATATTAACCCTTAGTTTAAATATTCTGTAATATATGAAAGCTATTAAAGTTTGCATTTTTAAAATTCAGTCATCTTTCTGAATTATCATACATGTACTTTTTCAATGGATTTTCTAGTACTTTCCAGGTAGACAATATGTCATTTGAAAATAACAATATCATCTTCTCCTTACAAATATTTGTACTTCTTATTTTATCTATTTTATCCAGTATTTTCAGAACAATATTAAATAACCTTAGGAAAACACTAATTAGCTTTAACAAGTACTTCACCTTATGTATATATGTGCTGTTAGCTTTAGTCAATTTCTTTATCATACTATAGAAGTATCCTTCTATTCATATTTTACTGTAAGTTCTTATCAGGTATTGGTGTTGAATTTTTCTAATACTTTTATCAGTATTTTTAGAAAGCCTCATACGATTTTTATTTGTTCAGATAAAATGTTGGATTATTATTAATAGTACCAGGCAGGAGAGTCTAGGCTCTTATATTTTCAGTAAGAAAACAACCACAAATCCTGTTAGAGTAACACAAGAAAAGCTTTTCTTGATCATATGAGAGGTTTACTTTGGGGTGCCAAGGGGACACCATGTAAAAGCTTAGGAATTCAGGTTGACAAAGACTTCCCCTTAACAGCTGTCACAATCATCAGAGAAGCAGGAAGAGAACCTGGAAAATCAGACTGGTTTTAAAGTTTCTGCCCCTAAGTAACACATGTCACTTCCACTCACATTTCATTGGGTCACTCGTTCTTGCTCAGGTTTAAAAAAAGCAGAGAAGGGCAATCGTAGGTAACAGAGGAGGGACCACAGAAAGAATTCAGTTATTGTCCCAACATTTTTGCCGTCATGAAATAAACATTATTTTATGTTTTAGTCAGGGTTTTTTAGAGAAGCAGAACCAATGTATACTATAATTATATATATATGACTTCTTGAATTTTATATATGCATACCTATATATACATATATATATATATATATGACTTCTTGAAAGGAATAGGCTCTCATGATCATGGAGGCTGAGAAGTCTAGGTCCAGGAGAGCCAGTGGTGTAGTTCCAGTACAAATCTGAGTCCAAATGCAGGAGAAATCCAATGTACCCGCTCAAAAACCCTCAGGCAGAGAGAAAGAATTCTTTCCTACTCAGCCTTTTATTCTATTCAGTGCTTCAGCTGATTGGATGAGGTCCACCCACACTGGGAAGGACAATCTACGTTACTCAGTTCACAAATTCAAATGTTAATCTTATCCAGAAACATCCTCACAGACTCACCTAGAAATAATGTTTAACCAAATATCTGGGCACCCCACGGCTCAGTCAAGTTAATATATAAAATTAACCATCACACTTTATCAGGTGTATTATTGTAGTAATATAGTTCTATTATTTTATCATTATTTATTTATTATTTAAGTACTACCCCTTGTTTCTTTTTATTTGAATTTATCCAATATATACCTGCCCAATCCTTTTTAAATATTGTGTTTAATTATTTTAGTGCATTTGTTATATACATAGTAAACATTTGAATGTTATTTTGTGAACCAGTCCAGACTCTTTAGCTTTTGTTAGGGAAGTTTATAAATTCCAGAAAGGATGAAGGGTAAGAGATTCCTCGTTTGAGAATGGGCACCAGGGATTTTTTGACTCCTGGGCTTTTCAGAAGAACGAAGCAATAAATTCTATACTTTTGCTTAAATAACTCTTAACTGTGTTTCTGAACTTGAAGTCAATTAGTCCCACTTGCATTTCAGATAATTCTGATTAATGAGTTCTATCGCCTTATAATATACTTCTGGCTATTTATACTGCCTGACTGTTTTGTCTTTTCTTATCCTATCTTTTGCTATACCTCCAATGTTCCTATTGCTTTATCTTATCTTCAATGGTATAAAACTTTACTTATTTTCATTCTAGTAGCAAATGCCTATATATTTTTAAATGTGAGCCTCTATTTTTCCTCCAATGTAACAATCATTTTAAAATAAATTATTTATCCTGCCTCTTTGCATGAGGAGCTTGTATGCTGTATTTCCTCTCCTCCATAACTGACAATTCTCACATTATGGAGAATAATCTAGATTTTTACAACCCGATTATTAGTATTAACTTAATTGTTACATTACACATTTAAAACAGCTGTATTATATCCATTTTAACAATTGTTTGACAATCAATTATCAAGTTTTACTCTGCCTATGGCCACTTCTCTTACAACCAGTTTGCCCATATTTCAGATCTTTTTTTTTTCATTTATCGGATGAAAAGGGTAATTTTCTAAATATGTTTTTTTTTTAAGAAAGATATTCAGATTCTTTATTTTATGAATGCTTACAAGCATATGATTTTTTTTTTCCTTTTTGTATGTCATATTGTTTAGGATCAAGTTTGGCTACATCTAAGAGAAAATCCTAAATGAAAAATTGCTTAAAATACATTAACATTTATTTCTCTCTCACATAAATGAAACCTGGGCATACAAAGTCCAGACCTGATCTGGTAGTTTCATGAATTTTGTTAGTGATCCAGGCTTTATACTTTGCCATCCCTGGAGTGCACAACATTCTCATGGTCCAAGGTGGTTGCTCAAGTGCCAGTCATCACATGCACTTTCCAGGCAGAAGAATCGAGGAACAGAGAGATGAGAAAGTAAAGTTACTCCTTCCTTTTAAGGAGAATTCGTGGAAGTTTACACACTTCCAGTTATATCTCATTGAACCAATAGGAAGAAAATTTTCAAATCAACGCACATAATTGCAAGGAAAATTAAGAAATGTTCCTGACTAAAATTGAAGGAGAGAATGGAAATTTGAAAGTACATACAAGTTCTGACTACATAACTGAGCATTACTTTTTATGAATAAATAAAATTTGGGGGTCACAAACTTTCTAAATTCTCTGTCAATATTGCTTAATTATACCTGTCTTAAAAGAAAAGTAATTATCCAGATTTTTCACTTTTGTAAGTAATCTCTCCTTTTTCTCTTCTCAACATGCATTTTCTGAACTTGATATTTATCTCTGGAAATATAGAGAAAAATTCAAATGTGTACATATATACTGTTTTTCATTACTTTATTTTGAATTCAATAATCCTTTTTAATTTGAAGATTATAGTCTTTCTTCCTCTCAGACAGTTTCTTTCTATTACTTTGATTTTTGTTTCTCTTCCATTTATTCTGCTTTTACTCTGGCATTTGTACTATAAATACATTGGCTTTCTTAGAGCTCTAGCCTCAGTAACTTATCATCCCTCCCTTATATTTTTATTTACTTCTGGAGAATTTCTTTACCTTATTTTCTGAGTCACTAATTGACTTATGATACATTTCCTCATTTGTCTGAAGTTTACTGTTAAAAATTTAGTAATATTTTTCCTTAGGAATAACAGTTCCTAATCTTGTTTCTCAAATTTTGTTGTGAATAAAAGATAGAGGAACTTTTGTTTTCTCTTCTTCCCTGTTTCATGTAGTAAGACCATTTCACAGGAACGCATCTGTACTGATTCTTCAGCACTACCTTCTTTTGGACTACTGAGTCTTTTCACCCACCTGGTAATTTTTCTCTGTCTGCATATTCTTAAACAAGAGGTCTATATTTGCCTGCTAATGTGATTTGTGGTTTATTTTTCAGAGGTTGTGTTTAAATTTTCATCCCCTATGAAAGAGGAAGAGAATGTTTATATTTTCTGTGGTTTGATTCTGCTGGCCTGGGGATCCAGATGGCCACAAGACATAGGGAAGGATGTGTTTCATCTTTTCTAGCAGGTTCTGTCCAACCACTAAAGCAGGTGACTGATTTCTGGCCCATTCTAGCCTGTAAGGTGGCCAAGAATTAATTCTGAATTGCATTTTCAAATGGAAAGGTAAAAGTTACTGTAAAGCTAAGCCTTAAGGAAAATCTCTTACTATTGCAACTGGTGGGTGTTTTTCCCCAGGTTTGTTGTGTATCAGGAGAGGTTGAGGAAATCTGCTGTGGCTGGTCACTTAAGCACAAAGAACGTTAACATATAGTACTCACATCCAAATTGTCTAGCTAGCTAACTCTCACCTCCAGTCCTTATTATTCCAAGCTTAGCTTTCTATTCTCCCAGTCTTGTAGGAAGAAAAGCTACCCACCTACCTAATAGGCAGGACAGGTCCTTTGCCTCCATCTGCTTCATATTTTCCAAAAATTTCTCAAAGATTCTTGATCTTTGATGGAAATCCTGTGTTTCCAATGTCACATAGATATATTTTTATCTTTAGACTCCTTGTGTAATTTCAATAATTTGGGAGGAGAGAGAAGAAGTAAATGCATGGTCACACATATCTATTTTGAAACTGAAATCTGAAAATCTGGTTTTTGAGCCAAACCACAACATAAAGGACAATTTTCCAAACTACAAATATGGTTTAAAATGTTTCCACTGCTTACAGTATGTGCTGTGTGGGGTAAAATATTTTAATTATTTTCAGAGAAATAAACTTGCTTTATTTTTTAATGTTGGTAAACCTATACATACAGGAATATTATAAAGCTGAAAATATGTTAACTATCAAAAAACCAGGCTTAGCGCCTTTTAAGGACTAAATTGATAAACAGGACACAAGTCTAATATTTCAGGTTGTACATAACAGAATTGTGTGGTTGCTATTTTTCCCATTGTGTATCTAAATAGTCAACTAAAAATGTCAATGGTCTGCCAAACTTTAAGACCTGTGAGGCAAATTTTGATCTTTAATTAAGTGTTGGTAATACCTACTTGACAGATTAAAACTACTTTTATCTCATTAACTTTATTAACCATATCATAATGTTTTTCCCTTTTTTCACAAACACACAAATATATTAATTCCATGCTCACAATCTTCTATCACAGGCCACTATATTAAGTCACATGTGCTTACAGAGGTAAGGTCAGCCTGGCGGTCCCCACTGTAGTCAGTAAGAGCTGCTGAAATCTCCCAAATTTAGCCGCCAGAATCCTCTCTGCTCTCATTGAATGGACCCATCTGGTTCTAGTGAGCAATAAAGGATAGGATTCTTTAATCAGGAACTTCAAAAAGATTAAAAATTATTTTTTTATAAAAGATTCATCGTGAAGAACTGAACTCATACTTTAAAAGAACTACATAGATAAAGTTAGCTAAATTGTTAACCTAAAGTAAAATTAAACACAAAAGGATGTGATCTACAATCTTAATTACAATGCCTTTCTCCCAACATTGGTAATAGTAATAGTGGTGATGATGATAGAAGTGATTATGGTCCCCCTTGTGTAGTAGACTTTTTTCCCATCCAGCATTCATCACCCTATGTCCATTAACAGCTCTGGATTTTTTTCTTTCAGCAACACTGCCCTAATATTCTTGGGCACCCCTTTCTTGTTCTTACTCCACTTCCTAGTCCCTGATAGAACAAGTTGCATGGCCAAAGTCCAGGTCACAGAACCAATTGTTGGTCCTGTGATATTGTAGGGATGAGTATGGATTTATGTTGGTCAAATTATAGAGAATCTAGGGGGTTTGCAGGAGTGACCAGGAAAAGGGTGACTCTCTCTCCGATGAATCCAAGATGCCTGGAGCTGTGGAAATATCTGGACACCATGAGGAGGAAGCTTGCATGAGAATAGAACCAGAAGAGGGGAAGTAGAGCCAAGACATAGAGGAAGAGGAAACAAGTTTGAGCAACAACAAACTTGAACTTAAACCTTGAACCAAGTCTTTCCTAAAGCCATTCCTACTCCTGGGCCTCTCCGTTCGTTCTCCCTTACTCACTCCTCTGCAGCTCCTGATTTGCTTTAAAGAGTCCAAAGAAATTCTCACTCAGACCACTGCATTTTCTGGAATGACTCCCATCCTCACCCCCAAGCTGTTCTCCTTACTCCCTCTTTCACTGTCGTCAGGTCTCTGCTCAAATATCAACTCTCCAGAGAAGCCCCACATGACACTCTTCCAAAGAAGCACTTTCTGTCACCTCCATAACCCCACCCTGCTTTCACCTGCCTAAGTTTCCTCCCATCTGCCATTATATAATACAGCAGGTTTTTATGTGTAGCTTCTCTGTCTCTTCCACAGGGGTACGAGCTTCCATGGGCAATAGGTGTTCCTGCTTTCTCATTGCCACATCCAGCATCAAGAAGCATGCTTACTGCACAGCAAACACAGCAACTATTTGTTGAATGAAGGAATAAATGAATCAATAAACCCATTTGCTGTGGTTATTTTGGCTTAATCCAGGAGTAAATATTCTGTCACAGCCCAAAGTTTGCAAACGTCAGAATATCATTGTGCTAGTTTTCATGAGACAGAAATTAAGGCTTACATGGTTAAGCAGAAAGTAAATGGAGGAAGAGATTTAAAAGTCAGGTTCTGCCTGACTCCAGAGCTTTTAACAGCTAATTTCCACTGCTTTCCAAACTGCTGAGTTTAACCAGGAAGGTTTAAAAGATATTTCTCTCCTGATTATGTCCATGTTTTCTTCTTCTAATGGATAATAAAATAATTTAATAGAAATCTCTTATAATGTTGTATTCAGTGATGAAAACCAATGGCTGATAAACTCTTGCCAAGCACAGGTGCTGTTAGAGGTATACTTTCGTAAGTAGAAAGAATTGTTGGACTGCTATACTTTTAAAGTTGATAGTAAGCTATATACAGTGAGTATATGCTTAGTGCAAACATGCATCCAGATTTTGCGTGACAATCCTGATGAATTCTTGTTATCGTCCTGGCATAACAATGACTAGCACGCCTTTTCATCTCAAAACATCATCCTGGTGTATGTGTATATATATATATATATATATATATATATATATATATATATATATATATATATAAAAATAATATGTATATATCAGGATGCCATATATATATATATATATATATATATATATATATATGTATGGTTTTCTAAACTTCTGGATTTATCATTCTGCCTCATTCATACAAGAGAAACATACTACATTTCTGAAACACCCTAGCAATTACTATGGACAGAGCATTCATAGTTGAATACGCAAGTGTGTAAACAAACAATAACAGTGCACATGAAAGGAGGGAAGAGGAAGCTAGATCTCAAACTTTTTCACTTATTTCCATTTCTACAGCTGGCATGCTTTTCTAAACCACTGTCATCTTTCATTGGGACCATTGCCATAAATTCCTAAGTAGGTCCCCCACTTCCTCTCTTCTCCCCCTTCTATCTGTTAACACACTGCAGCCAAGATGAACATTTCAGACACAAACTGGATCTTATCCTCCCACTGTGAGGATTAAATAAATGTTTAAACCCAGGTGTTCTAGAAAGCAGAGCCTAAGGCAAAAGCTTACATGTTAAGACTATATTGAGGAATTCAGTGCCACGAGAGCCAGAATGAGGGAAAAGGGGAGTGAAGCAGGAAAGGAGAGAGAGAAAATGAGATGGTATGCAACTGACCCCTGCCCAGTCCCGGGTACCATGTTGACTGATTGTTCAATACTATGGGACCATCCCCCAGTGGGCCTTGTGAACTATTATGTCTCAAGACAGTCTGTGGAAGGCAGGGGTGACTGGGGAGGTGAAAAGACTTTTCCTTCTATCTCCCATTGGTCAAAGATTTGTTCCTCAGCACTTTATCTTCCCCATATTTCCAGTTGAGCAAGTATGGAATCCTGAAATGATTATATCTCAGCAGCCACAGAGAGAAAAACCCTGGGGCTGGAGGGGGGAGATGTAACAGGGAGGCTTAAGACAAGGGGTAGCTCAGTGTGTTCCAGAGAAATTGGTTTTGCAGGTACCAGGAATGGAGCAGAAAGTGTGGCCAAGAGCCTTGGACACAATGAGATTGAGAGGATCTGAAGTGGTATAAAAGAGGTGTCTGATAGAGTACGTTAATATTGAGTGCCTTCTTAGAAACATATTTGTCATATTAGAAGCACCAGCAAATGTTATTCATCTATTATTTACAATTATTACAGATGAAACATTTGAAACAGGGGCTTGATGGTTATAAATACATTATAAATAGCACAGTAGATATATGGAGATTTCTTGTATTCATTAATTATGTAGTCATTAATTATAATTAAGAATGTTCACTAATTCATTGGTTTCGATTGACCGTCCACCTTGTGCAAGACAGTGCCTGGGACTAGTGATCACGGTAGTGAACAATTAGATATGGCTTCTGTCCTCATGAGAAGAAAGAGACAAACACTTGATTCTGAATTAAATCATGATTTTGATGGAGAAATAAAGGACTGCCTGGGAGCATAAAGGAAGGATATGACCTAGTCTTGGTAGGAGATTATCAAGAAGGTCAGAGAAGTAACAGTTTAGTCAAGGGGAAGAAGAGAGAGAGAGAGCTTTGTGGGCAGAGGTGACAGCATAGGTGTGGTAGTTAATTGTATGTGTTAGCTCGGCTAGGTCATGATACTTGGTTTTGGGTCAAACACCAGTCAAGATACTGTTGTGAAGGTATTTTTTAGGTGACACTAACATTTAAATCAGTGGACTTTGAATAAAATAGATTATCTTTCATAATGTAAATGGGCCTCATTTAATGCTTTAAAGGCTTGAGAGAAAAGACTAAGGTCTCCTTGGGGAAGGATTTCAGCATCCAAAAGGCCTTTGGACTGGAGGCTGTAATATCAACTCTTGCCTAGGTCTGGAGCCTGCTGTCATGCCAGCAGATTATAGACTTACTATATATATATAGATAGATAGATATAGATATAGATATCTGTATCTCTCCTATTGGTCTGTCCTCTGGGGAGAACTCTGGCTAATACAACTGGGCAAAGGCCCCAAGACCACCAGAGAGCACAGCTTGTTCTAGGCTCTGAGAAAAGGGTACTGTGGTAGAGTGAAGTGTGAGTGTTTGAGCCTGGAGAGGACAGCAGGAGCCAGATATTCAGGACCTTAAGGTAGTGGCATGGATGTTCATTTTATGTTGAGTGCAATGGAAATCCATTGAATCATGTTAAGTAGGCTGGGTTGTAAACATTTAGCTTTGAAATCAGAAAACCTATGTAATAATGTGGGTGAAAGATCTTGTGATCCTGAACTAGGGTAGGGCTGAAAGAGAGAGAGAGAGAGAGAGAGAGATCAGTGGATGTGGCCTTAGCTGTTCTTATTGTGTTTGCCCTGTAGGTGCAACTGTCTTGGATCACTGCAAAATACCCACAGTAGTTGCTAGTGAATTTCTTAATTCTGGGGTCAAGATTTCCTCTTCTTGACCTGCATCTATAGCCATGGAAAAAGTTTTGTACATGATACCAGCTTCTTCCAGGCCAGAGAGAGAAGTTTATTTTAAATTCATATTCCCAATTTTTTGTTTGTTTGTTTTAGACATTGAAAAGTTTAATATTTTAACTCAAAAATGTTCAGACATCTTACAAATACCCAGGAACTCTTACCCTGGATGAGACCTGAAATCACTATAAAAGTGATGTTAATATACTCCTTTCTTTCTCTTTTCCCATTGACTTGATCTGCTAAAATATGGATTGCAAGTTTCAGTAAAAAGCTTGTGATTTATGCTTAAATAGATATAAGTACCAGTGAAATTAGAGAACAGCCAACTTCAAATTTTCTAGTTATGTGAATCTAATGCTAAGAAATTCACCAATGTTTAAATGGAGTCTTCAAATCTGCCCTGCAGCCCATTACATTCCTCTGGTACTCGTTTTCTCCAATCACTTACAATATTTCACATCTTTTTCTTTCCCTTAGAATCTCCCACCTCGTCTTCTCAGTACCTCTCCTCACCACCCAACTCCCAGCTGAAAACTTCCTCTCATACCTTTTGTGAAAACAGAAGCAATCAGAAGGAAAGTCCTCCCAAGGATCATCTAAACCCTCCTTGACTTTCTCCACTCCCACTTTTCCTTCTTCCTCTGATTTCAATGAAGAAAACGTCCCTCCATCTTTCAAAAATTAATCTAACAAATGTTCAGGTTTCCATCAAGTTTTCTGTTGTCTCCTCCAAGGTTTCAATCTCTTTGGTTATCCCCTTACTTCTTTTTTCTTTTCTTTTTTTATAAATATATTTTTTAAATGTGTTTATTTATTTTTGACTGCATAGGGTCTTCATTGTTGCGTGCGGGCTTTCTCTAGATGTGGCGAGCGGGGTTACTCTTCCTTGCGGTGCGCGGGCTTCTCATTGCAGTTGCTTCTCTTGTTGCTGAGCACAGGCTCTAGGCGCACGGGCTTCAGTAGTTGTGCATTTCTAAGAATCTGTCCATTTCTTCCAGGTTGTCCATTTTATTGGCATAGAGTTGCTTGTAATCTCTCATGATCGTTTGTATTTCTGCAGTGTCAGTGGTTACTTCTCCTTTTTCATTTCTAATTCTATTGATTTGAGTCTTCTCCCTTTTTCTCTTGATGAGTCTGGCTAATGGTTTATCAATTTTGTTTATCTTCTCAAAGAACCAGCTTTTAGTTTTATTGATCTTTGTTATTGTCTCCTTCATTTCTTTTTCATTTATTTCTGATCTGATCTTTATGATTTCTTTCCTTCTGCTAGCTTTGGGGGTTTTTTGTTCTTCTTTCTCTAATTGCTTTAGGTGCAAGGTTAGGTTGTTTATTCGAGATGTTTCCTGTTTCTTAATGTAGGCTTGTATTGCTATAAACTTCCCTCTTAGAACTGCTTTTGCTGCATCCCATAGGTTTTCAGTTGTCATGTCTCCATTGTCATTTGTTTCTAGGTATTTTTTGATTTCCCCTTTGATTTTTCAGTGATCACTTCGTTATTAAGTAGTGTATTGTGTAGCCTCCATGTGTTTGTATTTTTTACAGATCTTTTCCTGTAATTGATATCTAGTCTCATAGCGTTGTGGTCGGAAAAGATACTTGATATGATTTCAATTTTCTTAAATTTACCAAGGCTTGATTTGTGACCCAAGATATGATCTATCCTGGAGAATGTTCCATGAGCACTTGAGAAAAATGTGTATTCTGTTGTTTTTGGGTGGAATGCCCTATAAATATCAATTAAGTCCATCTTGTTTAATGTATCATTTAAAGCTTGTGTTTCCTTATTTATTTTCATTTTGGATGATCTGTCCATTGGTGAAAGTGGGGTGTTAAAGTCCCCTACTATGATTGTGTTACTGTCGATTTCCCCTTTTATGGCTGTTAGTATTTGCCTTATGTATTGAGGTGCTCCTATGTTGGGTGCATAAATATTTACAATTGTTATACCTTCTTCTTGGATGGATCCCTTGATCATTATATAGTGTCCTTCTTTGTCTCTCGTAATAGTCTTTATTTTAAAGTCTATTTTGTCTGATATGAGAATCGCTACTCCAGCTTTCTTTTGATTTCCATTTGCATGGAATATCTTTTTCCATCCCCTCACTTTCAGTCTGTATGTGTCTCTAGGTCTGAAGTGGGTCTCTTGTAGACAGCATATATATGGGTCTTGTTTTTGTATCCATTCAGCCAGTCTGTGTCTTTTGGTGGGAGCATTTAATCCATTTACATTTAAGGTAATTATCGATATGTATGTTCCTATTCCCATTTTCTTAAATATTTTGGGTTTGTTATTGTAGGTGTTTTCCTTCTCTTGTGTTTCTTGCCTAGAGAAGTTCCTTTAGCATTTGTTGTAAAGCTGGTTTGGTGGTTCTGAACTCTCTCAGCTTTTGCTTGTCTGTAAAGGTTTTAATTTCTCCATCAAATCTGAATGAGATCCTTGCTGGGTAGAGTAATCTTGGTTGTAGGTTTTTCTCCTTCATCACTTTAAGTATATCCTGCCACTCCCTTCTGGCTTGCAGAGTTTCTGCTGAAAGATCAGCTGTTAACCTTATGGGGATTCCCTTGTGTGTTATTTGTTGTTTTTCCCTTGCTGCTTTTAATATGTTTTCTTTAATTTTTGATAGTTTGATTAATATGTGTCTTGGCATGTTTCTCCTTGGATTTATCCTGTATGGGACTCTCTGTGCTTCCAGGACTTGATCAACTATTTCCTTTCCCATATTAGGGGAGTTTTCAACTATAATCTCTTCAAATATTTTCTCAGTCCCTTTCTTTTTCTCTTCTTCTTCTGGGACCCCTATAATTCGAATGTTGGTGCGTTTAATGTTGTCCCAGAGGTCTCTGAGACTGTCCTCAGTTCTTTTCATTCTTTTTTCTTTATTCTGCTCTGCAGTAGTTATTTCCACTATTTTATGTTCCAGGTCACTTATCCATTCTTCTGCCTCAGTTATTCTGCTATTGATCCCATCTAGAGTATTTTTAATTTCATTTATTGTGTTTTTCATCGTTGCTTGGTTCCTCTTTAGTTCTTCTACGTCCTTGTTAAATGTTTCTTGCATTTTGTCTAGTCTATTTCCAAGATTTTGGATCACCTTTACTATCATTATTCTGAATTCTTTTTCAGGTAGACTGCCTATTTCCTCTTCATTTGTTAGGTCTGGTGTGTTTTGACCCTGCTCCTTCATCTGCTGTGTGTTTTTCTGTCGTCTCATTTTGCTTATCTTACTGTGTTTGGGGTCTCCTCTTCACAGGCTGCAGGTTCGTAGTTCTCATTGTTTTTGGTATCTGTCCCCAGTGTCTAAGGTTGGTTCACTGGGTTGTGTAGGCTTCCTGGTGGCGGGGACTAGTGCCTGTGTTCTGGTGGATGAGGCTGGATCTTGTCTTTCTGGTGGGCACGTCCACATCTGGTGGTGTGTTTTGGGGTGTCTGCGGCCTTATTATGATTCTAGGCAGCCTCTCTGCTAATGGATGGGGCTGTGTTCCTGTCTTGCTAGTTGTTTGGCATAGGGTGTCCAGCATTGTAGCTTGCTGGTCATTGAGTGAAGCTGGGTCTTGATGTTGAGATGGAGATCTCTGAGAGATTTTCGCCATTTGATATTACTTGGAGCTGGGAGGTCTCTTGTGGACCAGTGTCCTGAAGTTGGCTCTCCCATCTCAGAGGCACAGCCCTGATGCCTGGCTGGAGCACCAAGAGCCTTTCATCCACATGGCTCAGAATAAAAGGGAGAAAAAATAGAAAGAAAGAAAGAAAGTGGATAAAATAAAATAAAATAAAGCTATTATAATAGAAAATAAGAAAAAAATTATTAAGAAAAAAATTTTTTAATTTTTTAAAATAAATTTATTAATTTTTTATAATAAAAAATAAGAAAAAATTATTAAGAAAAAAATTTTTAAGTTTTTAAAATAAAAAATATGAAAAAACTTATTAAGAAAAAAATTTTCTTTAATTTTTAAAAATAGAAATTAAGGAAAAAATTATTAAGAAAACTTTTATTAAGAAAAAAAAGTTTTAAGTAAAAAAAAAAAAAAAAAAGGACGGACCGAACCCTAGGACAAATGGTGAAAGCAAAGCTATACAGACAAAATCTCACCCAGAAGCATACACATATACACTCACAAAAAATGGAAAAGGAGAAAAATTAATATATCCTGTTCCCAAAGTCCACCTCCTGAATTTGGGATGATTCGTTGTCTATTCAGGTATTCAACAGATGCAGGTACATCAAGTTGTTTGTGGAGCTTTAATCCGCTGCTTCTGAGGCTGCTGGGAGAGATTTCCCTTTCTCTTCTTTGTTCATACAGCTCCTGGGGTTCAGCTTTGGATTTGGACCCGCCTCTGCGTGTAGGTCGCCTGAGGGCGTCTGTTCTTCGCTCAGACAGGACAGGGTTAAAGGAGCAGCTGCTTCGGGGGCTCCCGCTCACTCAGGCCGCGGGGAGGGAGGGGTACGGAGGAGGCGGGGCGAGCCTGCGGCGTCAGAGGCCGGCGTGACGTTGCAGCAGCCTGAGGCGCGACCTGCGTTCTCCCTGGGAAGTTGTCCCCGGATCACGGGAGCCTGGCCAAGGCGGGCTGCACAGGCTCCCGGCACGGGAGGTGTGGAGAGTGACCTGTGCTCTCACACAGGCTTTTTGGTGGCGGCAGCAGCAGCCTTAGCGTCTCACGCCCGTCTCTGGGGTCCGCGCTGATAGCCGCGGCTCGCGCCCTTGTCTGGAGCTCGTTTAGGCGGCGCTCTGAATCCCCTCTCCTTGCGCACCGCGAAACAAAGAGGCAAGAAAAAGTCTCTTGCCTCTTCGGCAGCTGCAGACTTTTTCCCGGTCTCCCTCCCAGCCAGCTGTGGTGCGCTAACCCCTTCAGGCTGTGTTCACGCCGCCAACCCCAGTCCTCTCCCTGCGATCCGGATCCGACCGAAGCTGGAGCCTCAGCTCCCAGCCCCGCCCGCCCCGGCGGGTGAGCAGACAAGCCTCTCAGGTTGGTGAGTGCTACTCGGCGCCGAGCCTCTGTGCGGGAATCTCTCCACTTTGCCCTCTGCACCCCTGTGGCTGTGCTCTCCTCCGTGGCTCCGAAGCTTCCCCCCTCCACCACCCGCAGTCCCCGCCCGCGAAGGGGCTTCCTAGTGTGTGGAGACCTTTCCTCCTTCACAGCTCCCTCCCACTGGTGCAGGTCCCGTCCCTATTCCTTTGTCTCTGTTGTTTCTTTTTTCTTTTGCCCTACCCAGGTACGTGGGGAGTTTCTTGCCTTTTGGGAGGTCTGAGGTCTTCTGCCAGCGTTCAGTGGGTGTTCTGTAGGAGCAGTTCCACGTGTAGATGTGTTTCTAATGTATCTGTGGGAAGGAAGGTGATCTCCGCATCTTACTCTTCCGCCATCTTGCCCAGCCCCCCCAACCCTTAGTTCTTGACAGCGACCCCAGTGTCTCCGCCAGCAGCCAATAGACAGCTCCTTCCTGGGAGGGGCACAGGCAGCCCCACACGGTTGAGAGGTTCGGAGAAAAATTGAGAGAATGAGCTGATTCAGCTATAGATACATTTTCTTTACAGATTATTTTCCATTATAGGTTATTACAAGATGTTGAATATTATTCCCTGTGTTATACAGTACATCCTTATTGCTTCTCTATTTTATGTAGAGTGGTTTGTATCTGTTAATCCCAAACTCCTAATTTATTCCTATCCCTCCCTTTCCCCTTCAGTAACCATAAATTTGTTTCTATGTCTGTCAGTCTGTTTCTGTTTTGTATATAGACTCATTTGTATTCTTTTTGAGATTCCACATGCAGCAACTAACACATTTACAATGTAGTAAATCAACTATATTGGATTCAGAATGAGCTGAATCTGGCAGTCAAATCCACCAGTGAGCACTGCCTTGAAGGACTGGGGCAGCCCTAGAAATGCAAGGATTTACCTTCCCAGAACACACCCTGAGGTGATGTGGCTTTGGAGGAGTCTGGCAGCCAAGAACGGCAAGCTTAGCCAGCATTCCTGATAACTATGGGATTAGGGTGCCTGCCAACTTTTCATCAACTTCTGTCTCCATAATAAAGACCGAAACTGCTTCACTGGATATTAGAGAAAAGTCCAAATTGGTTAATTTGGTATAGGTTGAAGAAACAGATTAAAAAATAGTGAACATCACCCCATATCTTCGCTGAATTTTTAAGTTCTTACTTAAAATGATTTAAGTAATATTTTGCTTTTCAATGACAGTTTAATTTTTGTGATCACAAATGCATTTTGGAAATCCCCTTGATCACAGCTATGACTAATTTATTTTTAATTGCATACTGACATTGCTTAACTTCCTCTAAATTTTGGCAGTTTTCTACCATTCAATGCAGCAATCTTTTCATGAGAAAAAGAAATATTTACTCCAAAGTGAAAATAGGTTCCTCTATGGGTGTTCTAATATATTTGTCACTTTCCAGTTCCAGAATATTTTGGCATTGAGAGTGTCTATTTGACCATTATAGAAGTTTTTGAAAGAGTTATTGTGTTTTAATGTTATTTTTCAATATCTTCAATGTAAATTTGGTTTAGAATTTTGCTTTCTGCAAATACTAATACAAGGAGACAGCATCAAGTTCAACTGGAACTACATATTTAGATTGTGAATGTATTTATGCAGGTTACTACCTTATATGGAAATATAATGAAGCTAGGATCTGAAGCAACAAATGAGACTCTGAATGAGTATGTAGGTTAGATATTAATATTTCCATTTTTAAAATAAGGAGATTCAGACTCAGAGAGGTTAAGTGATATGTCCAAGGTCACACAGTTAACCTGCTGTCTGGGCCCAACAGTCATGCTTGTTCTACTACCCCACATTGACTTGTTATTTTTTGGCATTTCTGAAAGAATTCCATCCACTGAGAGGAGGATGAGGGAAAACAATTGGAAATGGAACATTATGAAAGATTTCTGTGGCTTGGAGACAATGAACAAACCATGCATTAGTCATTCATTTTCCTACCCCCTCCCACCCATCTTGGAAAATTTGGTCAGAGAAAAAATTTATTTTTTGTTTGTTCCAGTAATTCTGCAGATTGTCCTAGGAAAAAAGGACAAATAGAAAAGAAATAGAACATTTGATTCCTGATCTGAGGCAATATACAATATAGATAGGAAGAAACTACACACATAAAATAAGGAAAGACTGATCTTTATAAAGCCATGGATTAGTAAGTGCAAATTAACATGCAAATAGACACTACAGTGCTGGGCATAGAGATGGAAGTGGAAGCAAACTTTTCTCATAATCAGACAGACTGCTTATGAAAGGCTACTTGAAGGAGGTTACTTTTAACAAATTTCCAAAAGACAGAGGACTTCCCTGGTGGCGCAGTGGTTAAGAATCCGCTTGCCAATACAGGGGACATGGGTTCGAGCCCTGGTCCGGGAATATCCCACAGGCTGAGGAGCAACTAAGCCTGTGCGCCACAACTACTGAGCCCACATGCCACAACTACTGAAGCCCGTGCCTAGAGCCCGTGCTCTGTGATGAAGAGTAGCCACAACTAGAGAAAACCCACACACAGCGGCAAAGACCAAATGCAGCCAAAAGTAAATAAATTTATTTTTTAAAAAAAGACAGAAAATAAGAATGTGTGGGGAGAAAAGGAGATGGGGTAGGTTAAATGTTCAAGGATAGTGATGTGCTTAGCTTGTGGAGGACAGCTTAGAGAGGGAAAGAGTGGAAACATTTGGAACTGGTAAAAATCATTGAATTCTAGACTTCAAAGTCTAAATTTGATCATGAAGTCGTCAAAAATAGTTAATGAATGAAAAGACTCCTTAGGAGTTTGGCCTTTTGGGTGCCTGAAATGCAAAATGTCCCAAACACTTGACCTTCTATCCTTTAAGTCACAAGTTTCACAAACCTGGGACCTGAGTCATCCTTAACTGTCCTCTCTTCCTCACCCTCCCTCTCCCAATACAATTTATTCCAAGTTCTGGCAATTTTACTTCTTAGACATCTCTTGAATCCATTTGCCTCTCTCCGTCTCTATCACCACCATCCTAACACAAGCTCCCATTGTCTTTCTTCTGAATTATTTTATTAAAATAGCCTAATGTGTCTACTGTCAGCCAGTCAGGTCCCTCTGCAGT
This sequence comes from Balaenoptera musculus, assembly GCF_009873245.2. Classification (NCBI taxonomy): domain Eukaryota; kingdom Metazoa; phylum Chordata; class Mammalia; order Artiodactyla; family Balaenopteridae; genus Balaenoptera; species Balaenoptera musculus. Next base: position 93,267,431 of record NC_045789.1, on the reverse strand, counting down.
CCAGTATCTCATCACATTAAAACTGATAATGTAACCAGCTGCTCACAACTTCCACAAATTGCCCTGTGAAGCCCTTTATCAACTGTCCTCCATCTATCTCTCCAGCCTCAACTTGCTCTCTTTGTACCAGACTCACTGACCTTCCATCTTTATTTGTACTCATCTTGAGTCCTCTCAAACACATGACCTGTGTTTTCAATGTTCTCTCCTTTTTGACCGAGTTCATATGAACTCATTCTTTGGCTTTGTTCTTAAGTAGCACATCCCATGGTATCCTCCCCTGACTTACCTGACTAGGTCAAATTCCTGTTTTAAGCTCTCATGGCACCAGTTACCTCTCCTTTGAATCACTTAACACCATTGCTATAAATTATCCCCTTTAATTATCAAAACTCCATGAAAGTGGTTTAATTATTTTTATATTCTATTGATGAGGACACTGAAGAAAGAGGTTAAATAGATTCTTCAAGCTTACAAGAATAAAAAGTGATAGAAAAAGGAGACAGACCTAAGCAATGTGACTTCCAAGCCTGTGTTCTGGATGTAATAGCTGCCTTTATATACTTGTCAAATGGATGGATGGACAGATACCTGAATAGGCAAATGAGATGACGTAAGCAGTTGTTTTTTGAGTACTTGAAAGAAGAAAGAGGAGGAAAAACGGCTACTCATAGAGTTGCAGTGGCAATCAGGTGTTTTGCTCATGGGTGAGATTGGTAATGGAAAAAGATCTGAGGAGTGCATCTTCAAGACAGTGAGAAAACGAGACAGGTGATGGCTGATGTGTCAATGTCAGAATTGAAAGAGAAGTTGACAGCCATTCTAAGAGCATGACCTATGGAATTGGGAGAGTAAGGCTTGAGAGCCTTTTGTAAATGCTGTGGGACCCCTCAATTTCAAATATTTTGTCCATTATATTCTCCAGGTGAGTTCCACAAAGTTTTCTCACATCATCCCCTTCCATGAATAGAAATACCTATCCTCATTTGTAAATCCCTCTGAAACATACTATTTTTTATACCTTATTATTGGGCTGATGCATATAGTATGGCTGTCTTGAGTAGACCTCATTTGTGCTATATTATGACAGCTAGCTTTTTATTGATCATTGAAATTTCAGCAATTTCATTTTATTACTGATTTCTACTTGAAACAAAACTTGGGGCACTAGTGCAGAATACAGATTTAGAAGTCAATTTCTGTAATGTTAAACTTGCCCCCGCCCACCAATTATTAGCAGTCTTATGATGCTTTTGACGGTAACAACTATTTTCCTGGGAATTTCTTTTAGTCAACACATTTTCAAAGCATTATTTGTTTTTTGGGAGATTTCACTAAGACAAACCATCAGCATGTTTAAATACTAATATAAATTATATAGAATATTAAAAATAGAGCCTTTCTAAGAAACAGTCTTGGCAAAGCTAAACTTTTCAGCACCACTTAAAAAGATTCTATAAAGTATGTTCTTAGAGCTTTATTTATAAGTACACACATATTTTCTAAGAAACAAGAATAACCACTTAGAGACACATGAAATGATTTTACTTGAGCACTGGGTACAGTTTCAGAAATCCCTCTCTCTGCATTATGCATAATCAGACAATATGGGTTGGTTTTTGTTTTTTTTCTGTTTTTCCTTTATGCATAGCTATGACTTTGATGATTTCTCCAATAACCTTAGTATTTTAGGCTTTACTCTGTGGAAATTCTTGGAGGGGAAAATGGTATTGAAAAAAATCTTACAGCAGATTTGTTTGTTGGTTTTTTGTTTTTCTTGTTTGATGTTGGTAGGGAGAGATAGAAAAGAAGAGAATGAGTCTGTACTATTGCAAATATAAATGAACAGTGAAGAGTGTGAACTCTGAAGCCATATTGCCACTTTTCAGCTGTGCAACCTTGAAAAAGTTACTTGATTCCACTGTGTTTCCTTTTCGCCATATGTAGAGTGGGATGAGAGTAATAGCAAGTGCATGGAGTTTTCACAAGGGTTGAATGGATTATAAACTAGTTGGAAGAGTTCCTGGCATATAACAAGGACACAATCAATGTTAGTTCTTATCATTATTAAATGTTAATTTCAACAAATCATTCACTTGTTCAAAGTCTTTCATGGTGTCCCATAATCTCCAAATCAAACTAAACTTCTTTTCTGTCTTTCAAAGGAGTCCATAATCAATTCTTACCCTCCCAGTCTAATCCCTTATCCTCTACGAATATAAGTCAACTGCCCTAATAACATTGTCTCTTCACTGACTTAAAACCCCTTATACTCATTACTTTTAGTGAATCTCTTTTAAAAATTCCTTCATGCATTAATTAATATCCTCCCATTGAGTTAATTAATTTTTTCTTATGAATGAACACAGGATTGTGCCCATTCCTTTTTTATCATATTAATGATATGGTGCACATACTTATATTAGCATTTAAATCCCACTTGGTGGTTTTATAATTTGGAAAATAGTAATAATAATTTGAAGCATAGCTGGAAGTTTAAACTTTGGAGAATTATTGTGAATAATTTGATGAGGAAGATGAGTAGCAATTTATCTCCCAGATATTAAAACGCCCTCTAAAGTTATAGTGGTCCAAAAAGTATAGTACTGCACAAGAACTGAATCTGGATTAGTGAAAGAAAACAGACATAGAGATGTTCATCAAAATCCACACCAAAGGCAAACTTCAAAGCAGGAAAGACACTGGATACAAGAATGACACATAAAAGGTAAATATTCTTAATACACAAAAAGCCCTAAAAAGACAATAAGAAAAATCAAACACTGACTAGAAATTCTAAAACATAACATTTGAATACATCAACTTGACATATTTTTCCTAGCAAAGCTGTTTGCATATACTGATGGTGGAAATAAATTTAAATTGGCAAAAAGGAAAAACAAACTATGAAAAGAAATGTAACACTATTTGTAAAGGATGTCAAAGGATTCATAACTTTTGATGTACTAATCCCATTTCTAGGAACCTAACCTAATTAAAAATTAAAGAGATGCCAATTAAGTATATCTAAGTATGTATAACATATCATTATTAAAATAGTAAAAAAAAAAAAAGTCACAGCACTTGGTCCATCAATAGAGGGAGATTAATTAGTTAGTCTAGTGATTTGATTTTTAAATAGTAGCTAATGACAGGAGAAAATGCAAAATATCATTGCACAATAAAAGCCAGGTAACTTATAAAATATGAAAGCTCAAATGCCAGCTTCAAACCCTATGTTGCCCTCTCAAGAGACCAAACAAAAGGATCAAAGAATGTAAAGGTATAGGACATTCTAATCAGCAGTGAAATGAAGGAACAGCATCAGACACAAATGTCAAGGAATTTTGACTAGTATATTACAGATGGAGACAGATTGAAAGACAGACTCGTACTATTCTGTCCAAGAAAATGATGCAGAATGGCAGGAAGTATTAAAAACTTCTGGCATGACATCAGAGTCATCCTTATTTCAGAGACAAGGTTTATAGTCAAGAGTTTCCTGCATGGGTAATGAGGACCTCTACTTGGGGTTCTTTTATTTGGATGAAACATAATCAGATGCAGCATCGTATGGCCCTTTTGAGATATTTGGGGAAAGAATGCCTGGGGGGGTGCATTTCTTGTCTCTTTACTCCTCTCCTAATAGAAGACTAGCCTGGATGTAGTATGTGAAAATGGACAAGTTATTCATTCTCTGTAAGTCTCCATTTACTCATCTGTAAAGTGGGAAGAATAATAGTGCCTACCTCACTGAGTTGTGAAAACAAAATAAGGTAATGTTAAGTAAACTCAAACACAGGAATATCTCACTAGGTCTTGAAGATTATTACAAACATAACTAAAAATCTGGAAGGGTGAATTTTGAAGGTGTGGTGGTCCATTAGAGAGATAGCATCTTAGGTAGGGCACTCCAGGGTGCAGATCCTGATATGGAAATTTGCCTACATTAGGGAGTATCCTTTTTGGAAATGAGACCAGTAGGACTGGGTAGAAGAAGCAGTGGAAATTCAATGCAGCTGTGACAAAGGTTCCAGCATATGCCATGCGAAGATTTGATACTGGGATGATCCTTCAGAAATCACAGACCAGACACTGGTTAGTGGCTGTCCTTGGAGAGGAGCCTACCTATGGGGGAAGTAGCTACTTTGGGGCAGGGCAATTCCTAGGGGAGGCCTCTGCAGTAAGCCGGCAACAAGCAATGCATCCACCAGCTGGGGCACAAGTACCTTCAATCTTAACAGGAGTCCTGGCTGGTCCCCAAAGCAGCCATTACAGAAGATGCTTGGTACCTTTAGCCACTACAGACCAAGAATCCAAGGAAGATACTCATGACCGTGCCAAAAAGGATATCTACAGGCTGGAGGGATGCTTTTTTCTAGCCTGATTTTTCATCCCCAACACAAGACAGTCTTTTAAATATATTTCAAAGAGGCTTACTCAAACCCAAAATGCAAAAACTACAGAAAGGAGTAGAGGCCCAGTTTCCTGCTTTCCTATAACAGAAATACAGAAAACTGAAAATTGGATGCCCAGAGCTGGACCCTAGTACAAAAGTGACAACAGCTTCATAGGAAGAAAAGGAACACACATACTTAACCCACACACACATACAAACACACACAGAGGCAAGTCCAAACTTTGGAACTGACTTCTGGCCTCCAGACTCTGTTTTTACAGGTGCATTTTCACAACACCTGGGTAAAGAAAACAATGGGATATAGGGTTAAAACAGAGAAAAGAGGGTTTGTTCTTTGTTTGTTGTTCAAAAGCTAATGTCTTTAGGAAACCAGAGAGGACTCTCAGAAGAGAGATTTCTTCCTTCTCCTTAAAATAAGAAAGATTCCCTTGGGCTGGGCAGGGGCCTGGGCAGGGGGAGAGGTGCTGTAATGTTCACAGTGTGATGAGAATTCTGCCACTGGCGGGTTCTGGGAAGAGGAGTTTGCCCACCCTGCAGTCAGAGAAGAACTTCATGTAAGGTTGGGAACTCAGAGAAAAAGAGACCTTGCTGTGCTCCCTAGCTAGAGCCTGGAGAGGCTGAAAACCCCCAGAGCTGGGTAGGTGTCCACACAGCTAGGTTTTAAACCCTCACGTTAATGAGTCCCCTGGTACAAAGTAGCCAGAAGGAACGGAATGAACTCGTGCCTCCAGATATGACCAAAAGAAACTTGCAAATCAGTAAAAAGTCAACCACTCCAATAGGAAAACAAACAAACAAAGACTCCAAGTATTTTTTATTACTGCTTTATTTGCTCAAAATAATGTGAGATTCATTCATACTGCTACTATAATTTATCCATTTCTTGTTAATGGACACATGGGTTGTATCCAGCTTTTTTGGTATTACAAACAGTGTGGTTGAGGACTTTCTTATGCATGTCTCCTGGTGCATATGTGCAAGAAACTCTGAAGGGTATATATTCAGGAGTCCAATCACAGGGTTGAAAAATTTGCATATCCTCAACTTGACCACATAATGCCAACTTGTTCCCAAAATGCTTGTAGCAATATATATTTCCACCTACAGGGTGTGTGGAAAGGTTTACTTTCCACTGAACACTTGGTATTGTCAGACTTTTAAAAATACACCAATCTGTTGGGACTAAAAATGCATCTCACTGATGATTTCATTTGCATTTCATAGTTTTAATGATGCTGAGTCTTATGTTTATTGAAATTCTTGTTTTCTGTGAAATGACTGTTTGTACCTTTGTTTCAAGAGTGAGTTTTTAAATTCCAAATGTATAGGAAATTTATGCCTTCTTTTAGTTTATATACATATAGTTTATATATAGTTTATATGTATATTATCTATCTATCTATCTACCTATTATGAACAGAGAATGTGTTCTAAATGATACCAGTTCTCTGAAATTTGTTAAGTCTTTCTCTATGGCCTATGGCTTTATGACATTGATTAAATTCATAAAAGTTCATGTGAACTTGAAAAGAGTAAATATTTTCTATTGTTCTGTATTGGATCAAACTTATTTATTGTATCCTCCGTACATCTAAGCTTATCTATTGTTTGTTTTATCTACTTGATCTATCCAATACTAATAATAGTATATTTAAATACCCAATTTTGTTGTTATACCATCTGTTTCTTCTTGTAATTGTGGAAAATTTTGCTCTAATGAATTTTGAACTTATGATGTCCAGTGTATATAAGTTTAGAATTATTGTATTTTTCTGGTGATTTGATCCTTTAATTATTATCTAGCCACACAAGCTTTATCTGATTAAAATTTGTTTAATATATCATTTTGTACCCTTTCTCTTACAGCTATTCTTATACCTATGATTAAAGATGCACACACTGTAAACAGTATCATGCTGCATGAGAAACGAAGAAGGTCAACAAAGCTAAATGGTAATTCTGTTGAAAGTTTGATAAAATTTTTCCACCTCTGGCAAGAGTGGTATTTATCTGTTACATTTTTTGTAATTACTGATATAAATGGATTTATTTTTATCATCTTAGTTTCTGTTCTGTTCCTTGTTTGCTGTGCTCCTTTTTGTTCTTCTCCTTTCTTTTCTTCTCTTGCATTTATTAATTTTTCTCTTTTTCTGTCTTTTTTCTGTTAGCAGTTTGGAAGTTATATACTCCAAACTCTTCTCATCTTTAAATGGTTACATTTTTTAACTTTCATATTTTACTTAACAAAGACTAAATAAATCAATGTATTTACTCTTTTTTTAAGCAGTTGAAAGGCATTAGTGTTCAAACTCTAATCAGTCACACACACACACATACACGTGTGCATGCACACAAAATCCCCATCTTGTTTTTTCTAATCTTTTCAATGTAAATGTTATTATAACATGCTTACAATTTCCTTTGCTCACCAACTTTTTAAGAAAATCATGCCTTTCTTTTGGAATCATTTTTCTTCTTCCTGAAATGTCTCCATTTCTTTAATAATTTAGTTTTATTTGTCTGAAAATGACTTCTGTGGCCCTTGCTCCTGAAATAATTTTTGTGGGCTATATAGTCCTAGGTAAATGATTATTATTCCTCAATATTTTAAATAAATTGTTTCTTCACACTCTTTTGTCAAATTTCTATAATTCTGTCTTTGGTGTTAAGTAGTTTCACTGTGATTTTTTTTTTTTTTTTTATCCTTCTTGGATATATTGTACTTTCCAAATCTAAAGATTCATGTTTTTTGACTTTTGTCAATTTTTTAAAAATTTGTACTCATTATCTTTTTTTTTTGAATTTTATTTTGTTTGTTTTTATACAGCAGGTTCTTATTACTTATCCATTTTATACATATTAGTGTATATATGTCAATTCCAATCTCCCAATTCATCCCAACACCACCACCCCTCCCCCACCGCTTTCCCCAATAGGTGTCCATAGGTTTGTTCTCTACATCTGTGTCTCTATTTCTGCCCTGCAAACCGGTTCATCTGTACCATTTTTCTAGGTTCCACATATATGCATTAATATATGATACTTGTTTTTCTCTACTGACTTACTTCACTCTGTATGACAGTCTCTAGGTCCATCCACATCTCTACAAATGACCCAATTTCGTTCCTTTTTATGGCTGAGTAATATTCCATTGTATATATGTACCACTACTTCTTTATCCATTCGTCTGTCGATGAGCATTTAGGTTGCTTCCATGACCTGACTATTGTAAATAGTGCTGCAATTAACATTGTGGTGCATGACTCTTTCTGAATTATGGTTTTCTCTGGGTATATGCCCAGTAGTGGGATTGCTGGGTCATATGGTAGTTCTATTTTTAGTTTTTTAAGGAACTTCCATACTGTTCTCCATAGTGGCTGTATCAATTTACACTCCAACCAACAGTACAAGAGGGTTCCCTTTCCACCACACCCTCTCCAGCATTTGTTGTTCGTAGATTTTCTGATGATGCGCATTCTAACCGGTGTAAGGTGATACCTCATTGTAGTTTTGATTTGCATTTCTCTAGAAATTAGTGATGTTGAGCAGCTTTTCATATGCCTCTTGGCCATCTGTTATGTCTTTTTTGGAGAAATGTTTACTTGGGTCTTCTGTCCATTTTTTGATTGGGTTGTTTGTTTTTTAATATTGACCTGCATGAGCTGTTTATATACTTTGGAGATTAATCCTTTTTCTGTTGATTCATTTGCAAATATATTCTCCCATCTGAGGGTTGTCTTTTTGTCTTGTTTATAGTCTCCTTTGCTGTGCAAAAGCTTTTAAGTTTCATTAGGTCCCACTTGTTTACTTTTGTTTTTATTTCCATTACTTTAGGAGGTGGGTCAAAAAAGATCTTGCTGTGGTTTATGTCAAAGAGTGCTCTTCCTATGTTCTCCTCTAAGAGCTTTATAGTGCCCGGTCTTACATTTAGATCTTTAATTCGTTTTGGGTTTATTTTTGTATATGGTGTTAGGGAGTGTTCTAATTTCATTCTTTTACATTGTAGCTGTCCAGTTTTCCCGGCATCACTTATTGAAGAGACTGTCTTTTCTCCACTGTATATCCTTGCCTCCTTTGTCATAGATTAGTTGACCATAGGTGCATGGGTTTATCTCTGGGCTTTCTATCCTGTTCCATTGATCTATATTTCTGTTCTTGTGCCAGTACCATATTGTCTTAATTACTGTAGCTTTGTAGTATAGTCTGAAGTCAGGGAGTCTGACTCCTGCAGCTCCTTTTTTTTCCCTCAAATCTGCTTTGGCTATTCGGGGTCTTTTGTGTCTCCATAAAAATTTTAAGATTTTTTGTTCTAGTTCTATAAAAAATGCCATTAGTAATTTGGTAGGGATTGGATTGAATCTGTAGATTGCTTTGGGTAGTAGAGTCATTTTCACAGTATTTATTCTTCCAATCCAAGAACATGGTATATCTCTCTATCTGTTTGTATCATCTTTAATTTCTTTCATCAGTGTCTTATAGTTTTCTCCATACAGGTCTTTTGTCTCCTTAGGTAGGTTTATTCCTAGGTATTTCATTCTTTTTGTTGCAGTGGTAAATGGGAGTGTTTCCTTAATTTCTCTTTCAGATTTTTCGTCATTAGTGTATAGGAATGCAAGAGATTTCTGTGCATTAATTTTGTATCCTGCAACTTTACCAAATTCATTGATTAGCCCTAGTAGTTTTCTGGTGGCATCTTTAGGATTCTCTATGTATAGTATCATGTCATCTGCAAACAGTGACAGTTTTACTTCTTCTTTTCCAATTTGTATTCCTTTTATTTCTTTTTCTTCTCTGATTGCTGTGGCTAGGACTTCCAAAACTATGTTGAATAATAGTGGTGAGAGTGGACATCCTTGCCTTGTTCCTGATCTAAGAGGAAATGCTTTCAGTTTTTCACCATTGAGAATGATGTTTGCTGTGGGTTTGTTGTATATGGCCTTCATTATGTTGAGGTAGGTTCCCTCTATGCCCACTTTCTGGAGAGTTTTTATCATAAATGGGTGTTGAATTTTGTCAAAAGCTTTTTCTGCATCTATTGAGATGATCATATGGTTTTTCTTCTTCAATTTGTTAATATGGTGTATCACATTGATTGATTTGTGTATATTGAAGAATCCTTGCATCCCTGGGGTAAATCCCACTTGATCATGGTGTGTGATCCTTTTACTGTGTTGTTGGATTCTGTTTGCTAATATTTTGTTGAGGATTTTTGCATCTATATTCATCAGTGATATTGGTCTGTAATTTTCTTTTTTTGTAGTATCTTTGTCTGGTTTTGGTATCAGGGTGGTGGTGGCCTCATAGAATGAGTTTGGGAGTGTTCCTTCCTCTGCAATGTTTTGGAAGTGTTTGAGAAGGATAGGTGTTAGCTCTTCTGTAAATGTTTGATAGAATTCACCTGTGAAGCCATCTGGTCCTGGACTTTTGTTTGTTGGAAGATTTTTAATCACAGTTTCAATTTCATTACTTGTGATTGGTCTGTTCATATTTTCTATTTCTTCCTGGTTCAGTCTTGGAAGGTTAAAACTTTCTAAGAATTTCTCCATTTCTTCCAGGTTGTCCATTTTTTTGGCATAGAGTTGCTTGTAGTAGTCTCTTAGGATGCTTTGTATTTCTGCAGTGTCTGTTGTAACTTCTCCTCTTTCATTTCTAATTTTATTGATTTGAATCCTCTCTCTCTTTTTCTTGATGAGTCTGGCTAATGGTTTATCAATTTTGTTTATCTTCTCAAAGAAGCAGCTCTTAATTTTATTGATCTTTGCTACTATTTTGTTTTTATTTCATTTATTTCTGCTCTGATCTTTATGATTTCTTTCCTTCTGCTAACTTTGGGTTTTGTTTGTTCTTCTTTCTCTAGTTCCTTTAGGTGTAAGGTTAGATTGTTTATTTGAGATTTTTCTTGTTTCTTGAGCTAGGCTTGTATTGCTATAAACTTCCCTCTTAGAACTGCTTTTGCTGCATCCCATAGGTTTTGGATCCTCGTGTTTTCATTGTCATTTGTCTCTAGGTATTTTTTTAATTTCCTCTTTGATTTCTTCAGTGATCTCTTCGTTATTTAATAACATATTGTTTAGCCTCCATGTGTTTGTTTTTACGTTTTTCTTCCCATAATTCATTTCTAATCTCATAGTGTTGTGGTCAGAAAAGATGCTTGATATGATTTCAATTTTCTTAAATTTACTGAGGCTTGATTTGTGACCCAAGATATGATCTATCCTGGAGAATGTTCCGTACACACTTGAGAAGAAAGTGTAATCTGCTGTTTTTGGATGGAATGTCCTATAAATATCAATTAAATCTATCTGGTCTATTGTGTCATTTAAAGCTTGTGTTTCCTTATTAATTTTCTGTTTGGATGATCTGTCCATTTGTGTAAGTGAGGTGTTAAAGTCCCCCACTATTATTGTGTTACTGTCAGTTTCCTCTTTTATAGCTGTTAGCAGTTGCCTTATGTATTGAGGTGCTCCTATGTTGGGTGCATAAATATTTACAATTGTTATACCTTCTTGGTTTGATCCTTTGATCATTATATAGTGTCCTTCTTTGTCTCTTGTAATAGTCTTTATTTTAAAGTTTATTTTGTCTGATATGAGAATTGCTACTCCAGCTTTCTTTTGATTTCCATTTGCATGGAATATCTTTTTCCATCCCCTCACTTTGTCTGTATGTGTCCCTAGGTCTGAAGTGGGTCTCTTGTAGACAGCATATATACTGATGTTGTTTTTGTATCCATTCAGCCAGTATATGTCTTTTGGTGGGAGCATTTAATCCATTTTACATTTAAGGTAGTTATCGATATGTATGTTCCTAGTACCATTTTCTTAATTGTTTTGGGTTTGTTCTTGTAGGTCTTTTCCTTCTCTTGCATTTCTTGCCTAGAGAAGTTCCTTTAACATTTGTTGTAGAGCTGTTTTGCTGGTGCTGAATTCTCTTAGCTTTTGATTGTCTGCAAAGCTTTTGATTTCTCCATCGAATCTGAATGAGATCCTTGCCAGGTAGAGTAATCTTGGTTGTAGGTTCTTCCCTTTCATCACTTTAAATATGTCATGCCACTCCCTTCTGGCTTGTAGAGTTTCTGCTGAGAAATCAGCTGTTAACCTTATGGGAGTTCCCTTGTATGTTATTTGTCATTTTTCCCTTGCTGCTTTCAATAATTTTCTTTGTCTTTAATTTTTGCCAATTTGATTACTATGTGTCTCGGCGTGTTTCTCCTTGGGTTTATCCTGTATGGGACTCTCTGTGCTTCCTGGACTTGGGTGGCTATTTCCTGTCCCATGTTAGGGAAGTTCTCGACTATAATCTCTTCAAATATTTTCTCAGGTCCTTTCTCTCTCTCTTCTCCTTCTGGGACCCCTATAATGCGAAAGTTGTTGCATTTAATGTTGTCCCAGAGGTCTCTTAGGCTGTCTTCATTTCTTTTCATTCTTTTTTCTTTATTCTGTTCCTTGGCAGTGAATTCCACCATTCTGTCTTCCAGGTCACTTATCCGTTCTTCTGCTTCAGTTATTCTGCTATTGATTCCTTCTAGTGTGTTTTTCATTTCAGTTATTGTATTTTTCATCTCTGTTTGTTTGTTCTTTCATTCTTCTAGGTGTTTGTTAAACATTTCTTGCATCTTCTCTATTTTTGCCTCCATTCTTTTTCTGAGGTCCTGGATCATCTTCACTATCATTATTCTGAATTCTTTTTCTGGAAGGTTGCCTATCTCCACTTCATTTAGTTGTTTTTCTGGGGTTTTATCGTGTTTCTTCATCTGGTACATAGCCCTCTGCACTTTCATCTTGTCTATCTTTCTGTGAATGTGGTTTTTGTTCCACAGGCTGCAGGATTGTAGTTCTTCTTGCTTCTGCTGTCTGCCCTCTGGTGGATGAGGCTATCTAAGATGCTTGTGCAAGTTTCCTGATGGGAGGGACTGGTCTGTACTCATTGTCTTTTAAATGTTAATAATTAAAAGCACAGTCTCTGCTGCTAGACTGCCTAAATTTGACTCTTGGCTCTGCCACTTAACAGTTATGGTATCTTGCGGAAGTTATTTAGTCAATTTCTGCCTCACTTTCCTCACCTATAAAAAGTATTAATAATAATAATTATATGATGATGATGATGATGATGATTAATACCCACCTTATAGGGTTAGAATACTCCTTGGGCTATAATAAATGTATTTATAACATGTCATTTATTATATAATAAGTATTATTTTTATTACTATTCTGTTTATTTTCACTTTCTGAAAATCTGATCAGTCATTTCTTAGAATGTGTAGCTCTATAGTTCAAATCCCTAAAGCTCTTTTTAATAGTTCTTCTTTTTGCCTCCTTGATCTTCTCTGAGTAATTCTTCACATTCATCTTAATTTCAGCTCCATCAGATTTTTTAACCCATTCAATGAATTCTGTATATAATAATTCTAACAGCATAGGTTTTCCTGAATCTGATTGTGCCTTTTATTGTTTCTGTTGACTCTCATTCATGGTATCTTATTTCCTTATGTGCTTATGTGTTTTGTGTTTGTGTCTTAAGCTCACTTCTGAGGAACATTGTATGTGATAATTTCTTGAGTACAGGATTAGAGATGCATTTCCCCATGAATGAAACCCAAAGCTCTTTAAATTCAGTTCTCATCTTGGGTAGTGAAGATATGACCCTTCAACTGGCTAGAGAGATGTCTTGAGGGAGAGTCTCAAGGGAGACTCCTACCCCACCAACCCAGAGACACTTCAGTTGTCAGTTTTTCATCTTTGAAGAATGCCTTCCCATCAGTCCCAGCCAAATAACTCTCTTACTGAGGTTTTAGAACTCCTGCTTGTTTCAACACTCAAATACTCACTGATCTGGATTACTGGACCAGTTTTTAGTTTGTTTTTGTTTTCTTATGTTATATCCTTCACTCCTTTCCAGATTTTCCATTACTTTCTTAATAGATTATCCATGCATCTTTAAGTGTTTCTTCTTTAAACAATGTATCGTTAAGTGTTTTCTATTTGGAGGAGAATTTAAAACATTTCATTTACTATATTGCTAGGATGAGAATTTGATGCTTAATTTCAAAAATTAATTTAAATTCTAGGAGAATTCAACCCAATGAATATCTCAGTATGACAGTAGATTTTTAACTAATCAATTAATTAATAAAAATATTTTAAAGTCAAGATAGATATCTACACATTTGAAAAAATTGTTTTGTTTTATATTTGATACTGCTACTGCATACACACCTACAAAAAGGCTAGATGAATTTTCATCCAATTTGTTGAAATAGGTTGTGCTAATTAAAAGTAGGACTGTGAAGATATAAAAAACAGTAATTTCCAGGGAACTCTTAAAAAGTAACAAGACTCCAATTGGAAAGGTAATTATCAAATGAACTATTTATCTTGCTTGAATGGTCAGTAGTGGCAGAGATTTATTTGTTTAATGATAGGTGGAAGAGTTATTTTTAAATTTTTTCATAATCAAGATAAGCAAATCTCAACAAAAAAAGCTAAACCAATTTCATAGATATTATGTATGTTTTCCCTAAGCTTAAATTAAACATAATTTACCAAAGCCATTTTGGCTTAGTAAACACAATTTTAAGCAAGTATTATTTATATCTCACTTCATTTATAATGTTATTTTCCAAAAAGAATCTTTATGTGAAGAAGAAAACTGTAGATTTTCTAAGTTAGATCCTCAGAATACCTACCTTTAAATAGAGATGAGAACATATTTTGCAAGAGTAAATTTTTCAGCAGAAAACTTTGAGAGACATTATACAATAATGTTTTCAATGATTTTTTTTTTTTTTTGGTGCTGCAAAAAATCATTCCTCCTAATATATAGGATTGACTTCATCCATAAATGGATCATGGCACTAAAATTATCTACTCTATCTGTCTGCATAGAATCTGAAATTCTGACCTTAAACAAAAAATTAGGAAATTCTGTTTTCTGAAAATGTTAATAAATGTCTAGCTCCCATATTTACAGAAGGTGAACCAATGTGTTTTGAGGACCCACTGCATGCAGAGCACTGTGATAATCAGTTTTAAGGAGATGAATCTACTTATTAACCTTTGAGATAGGTAGTAGCATGAAGAACATGCTACAAATTACTTGCATGTTTAACAGCATGGAGCACTTCCAGAATCCACATATACAGTACCAGGCAGCCAGGGGGAGGGATGGATGTGCTGTGCCAATTTCATAGCAATTGGATATATACACAATAAAGCATGAGTGATTTTCTAGGGAAATCTTTGTAAAATTATGAAATCCTGCCCCACTAATGGGAGTGAGTCACCATTTACACATTGATTTTATGCCTGTATCCTGATGGGAGGAGAATTTAGCCTTTAAGTCAAAGCCCTGTAATGCACCACTGAAACTAGATAAAAGAAGGTTGTCACAATGATCCAAACACACACAAAGAAAAATTCCAGTGCTTCAAACTCTGCACCAAGAAACTACACGAGTTGAAGAAAATGCTTGATTCCAAAATATACCAAGTTCTCTTACTGATCAAATATTCAAATGCCAACTTAGTTGACATGAGGAATGAAGCAAAAGTTTGCAATGCAATAAGGTAATTTATCTGAAAGGGCTTTTACTCTAAAAGTTCAGACAGTCTAATTTCCACATTCAGAATAAATTTATGATGCCAGTTCTTTTTCCGATAGAAGGATTGATATTTCATCTCCAGTACTCCTTTTTCTCCTACAAAATTTTGCATTGTTGATCATATTCAGTAAACCAGAATTTATCATGAAATTTGAAAAACAAATAGAGAGAGAGATATTTATTTTTCAACATTGCTACCAGTGAACTTTTTTTTTTTTTTTAAGAAATTCACGTTCTTTTATTTATTTATTTATGACTGCGTTGAGTCTTCGTTTCTGCGCGAGGGCTTTCTCCAGTTGCGGCAAGCGGGGACCACTCTTCATCGCGGTGCGCGGGCCCCTCACCATCGCGGCCTCTCTTGTTGCGGAGCACAGACTCCAGACGCGCAGGCTCAGTAATTGTGGCTCACGGGCCCAGCCGTTCCGCGGCATGTGGGATCCCCCCAGACCAGGGCTCGAACCCGCGTCCCCTGCACCGGCAGGCAGACTCTCAACCACTGCGCCACCAGGGAAGCCCCCAGTGAACTTTTTATGATTTGATTGCTCATATATGAGATGTTATTAAAAATGATGAGAGTTTTAAAAGTCATTGTGTAAGAATTTACACCTTCAGTATTGTGGACCCACTGTGGTTCCCTTGGAAGTAGTCAGCTGTGAAAATCCTGCTGCCACTGTTCAATGAATATTTACATTTTCTCAGTCAGTAGTAACTCAAATGGATTAGACGTTCATTTCTTTCTATGCTGCTATATATCAGTCTTTCTTTTTGACAGGTAGTTATTGTAAGATAAGTTCCCTTTCTGTTTCACTACTCATATTCTTTTCATCAGCATCATGCTTGGCTTGACCTTCATATCATCCCATAAGCTTGTGGCAGAGAGCTTGAGTTATTTTGTTGACTTCTACCCCATGATTAATTTATTCATTCTTCAATTCAGTAAATAGTTATTAAGTGGCTACCATATTCAAGGCACTCTTCTAGGTCTTAGGAATATAGAATAAAATGGAAAAAAAAAAAAAAAACAATTAAGTAAAATTTATAAGAGGTCAGATGATAAGCACTCTACAGAAAAATAAAGCCAGGAAGGGAGAGAGTGTGCAGTAGGTAGGTGAGACGAGGCTTGTAGTATTGAGAATGATTAGAGAAAGCATCAGAAATATGGTGATATTTGAGCAAAGGCTGGAAAGAAGTGAAGAAACAGGGCATGGAAGCCTCTGGGGGAAGAAGGTTCTATACCCACGAAACAAATACAAAGAATCAGAAGCAAGAACAGCAAGAAATATTTAGTCTGAGTAACTTGAAGGATGAATTTTTGATTTACTAAGAGAGGCAAGACTAAAGGAGGGCAGGGTTTGGGGTGGGGATGGGCATCAGAATTTCAGGTTTGGAAGTACCCATTTTGAGATGTGTAGTAGACATCCAAATGGAGATATCAAATATCAAGTTGTGTACATCCATGTGAGGTTATGGGAGATGTCTGGGCTGTAGATATAGATTTGGGAGACCACAGTGTGTGTGTGTGTGTGTGTGTGTGTGTGTGTGTGTGTGTGTGTATGTGTGATATTTAAAGTCATACCATGAGATTGAATACGTGAATATATAAGAAAGAGAAACGATCCAAGGAAAAAATCCTGAAAATTCTAATGTGTAAATTGGGGATTTCTAACTGGATTATGTGTATCCTGGGAATACACATAAGGTTTTCAAAGGAATATTCAGGCTGGGTTACTTTGGGGGAAATCATTTTCCTTGCCCTCAACATTGAGATAAGTAATCATGACTGGAATTGATTGACCTGAGATGCTTCAGTTGAGCAACCTGTATGTTTTTATTTCCCATCTCTCTTTTCAAAATATTTTACCCTGGGAGTTCCCTGGCAATCCAGTGGTTAGGACTCGGCGCTTTCACTGCTATGGCCCAGGTTCAGTCTCTGGTCAGGGAATTAAGATCCCGCAAGCCACACAGCATGGCCAAAATATATATATATATTTTACCTTTATGCTCTTTACATATGATATACTTTTCACAGATTATGAATCTTCCTATGTTGCATTGCCCCAGGTGTTAATACCTTTGGACTCCAAACGGGGGAAAATTTGAACGTATTAGTGTCTAATTGGACTCTAATGACTGACAACACATTTTTATACACATCAGGTTGTTTCCAGTTTTTCTATTGCCACGAAATTGGAGGGGCTCTAATACAGTTATTACCTAAAATATTATTAAAAGTAATTTGTGACGACGGATCATTTAATTTGGGAGCATAGAGTTTGAAAGGTAGTTGAAGAACTAAGTGATATTTTTATAAGGAGACCTCTCTTATCCCCATCTATGTGAACTGTGTTTCTTAGGGAGCACACATGCAACAATGAAAAAGAGGAATAGATGTGGAGCAGAGTAATATTCACTGACACGTACATGAGCTAATAAAAGAGAAAGCTCCATACAAAGCATTAAGAAATGCAAGTGATTATATCGGAGAGGGAGGAAAAAGTCATGATTGGGAAGAGGGGTGCTTCTATGTTGTGTAAATGCTCTATTTTGTCTCGTGGATGGTGGTTACATGAGTCTGCATTGTGATAAATTATTGAGCTGTACATCTTCATTTTGTGAATTTTTCTAAAGGTGTAATTCACAATAAAATGGCTTAAAATTACACTAGGATAAAATTCTGTGATGGGACTGCAATGGAAATAATAGTCTGAGGAGAAAAGAGAATGGTTTATAATTTCCTACTGCTAAAGAAAGCCATGTTCATGTGCTTTAAAATAGATAAAGGTGTATATCAAATTGCTATAGTATTATTATTTCACTGGCTACATTTGTAAGTGTGGTGTCCTAGTTCTATGCAAAATGGCCCTATTTAAAATATGTGGGCACATAACTTTTGCAACTATGTAAACTTAAGATGAAAATATTTAGACGTCAAGTAAAAAAGGAATGGTCCAGGAGATGCACGAATAAAAAAGTTTGAAGACCACTGGTTTAGAGGTCAGGGGTATAAGGAAATACAGCAAAGCATCCTGAGATTGAACTGCCAAGAGAACAAAAGGAAAACTAGGAGAGCAGTGGTCTCTGGAAGTAATGTTTCTACCAGGGAGACAGAATCAGCTCTGACCAATACAACACTGCTGAAAGTTTAGCTAAAATGAGGACAGAGAATTCACCACTGGATTTGGCAATTAGTGGTCATAGGTGACCTTGGCTGGGAGAGTTGTGGGTCAAAAGCCTAACTGAAGTGTGTTCAAGAGAAAATGAGGGAGAGGAACTTAGTGCAGCAAGCATGGACTAAACTTTCAAGGAGATTTGCTTTAACGGGGGCACAGCTGGAAGGCAATGTGAGGTCAAATCGGTTTTTTTTAGTTTTTTTGTTTGTTGGTTTAGATGAGAGAAACTACCACCTGTTTGTACGCTGGTGGTAAAAGGGAAAAAATTGACAATGCTGGGAAGAGAGAGTGATTACAGGAGCATTATTCTTGAGCAGGTGAGAGGAGATGGTATCTGGAGTATAAGTGGAGGGCTTGGTCTTACTTGAAAGTAGCTCTTTCATAGTGAAAACAGGGAAGGCAGATTATATGCATAGTGCTGGAAGTTGGGTGGATGTGTTTTGAGGGTTGTGTGGCAGTTCTCTTTGAGTGTTGTTATTTTTTCAGTGTGATTGGAACAAGATTGTCATCTTAGAGTGAGAAATGGGGAAGAATTGTTGGGGGTTGAAGAGAGAATAGAAGCTGTGAAAGAATCATCTAGAAGCGTGAGAGACTAGAGTAAGGGCATGTATAGGGTCACTAGAAGTTAGTGATCATGAATTCAAAGTGATGTGTCAGTAAACACAGGGTTTTTTGTTGTTGTTTTTTCCTTAGCCATCTTCAGCTATGCTCACTTTTTTTTCTCCAACTACGGATACAGATGTGCAATAAGCAAAGTACTGTATTTGATCAATGTTGGACCTTGCTTAGCCAGTAGGATACAATGAGAAAGTTGTGAGTGAGTGATTAAAATCATGCTCCTGAACTCAGTGAAAGTAACGAGAAAGATGATGGCATGAGGAAGACGAAAAACAGTGAACAGCTCAAAGAACCAATGAAGGTTCCAGTGGAATCAAAATATTGCTGAAATCTCCCTTTCCCTTCCCCTTTTCCTGCCTCCCTTATTTATTTATTGCCTTCTTTTTTTGTTTCACTTCTAAATGGCCTTGAACAAATTACTTAATCTCTCTGTGCCTCAATTTCCTTACCTTTTAAGTAGAACACACCTCATTATATTGTTGTAAAGATAAACTGTTTTTGTATTTTGATTGTAAGGTATATGTAAAGTATACTTGGAAGAATGCTTAGCATCTAGTACGTCTTCTACAAAGGCTGGCTATTAACACTATTATAATCCTTTCTTAACACCTTTCCTTCTTTAAATGTTTGCCACACTTTGACCATGTTCTGGTGTACTATGAGATATACTGGGTTACAAAGATGAATAACACAGGTTCTGTGCTTCCAGTAAACTCACAATATGCAAATACTAAGAGAGGAAACTGAATAAGGTGCTCTGAGATCATGTGGAAATATACACCTAACAACCTAACAGTGCCTGAGGCTGCTTTCTTATGGATGAGAAGGAATTAGCAAAATGTAGGGTGTTTGATGGGAATAGGAAGGGGATTCCAGGAGAGAAGGGTGATATCTAAAGTAAGGATTCCTAAAATAACAACCCTGGAAGGCACAAGAATCCTCATGAGCCTGTTCTGAAAAAGGCAAAAAATTCTGGGGTTTCAAAGTGTGAATGGAACATATTTCAGAACTGTCCTGATTTACATACAACTAAGGGCTACTTACTAGTAATCTACTGAGTGAGTTATTAAGTGTCAATGTATTTTGGAGTCTTGTATTAGAATTAGCTCATTTCAAAGAGTTTTCTGAAATACTCTAATTTAGTATTTTACTAAGAAATCTGGCTCCAGGAAATGCTTGACAAAGTATCTGAGCTTCTATTTCATGTTTACATTGATAGAATATTTCTAAAACATTCAGAAAAGATGCTTTTCTATCAGTGCACCATAGTGTTACTGGATTTGGTGGTGGTTTTCCTCAGCTGTTCTTGCAAAAATTTATATTGATTTGGCTTTATCAATATCAGTTTTGCTGCAAATGTTGAACCAGTTCTATAGTATATAGCAACACATATTTATGTTTGGGGATTATACTTTTCCAATAACTAAACCTTCAGAATTGTATGCACTGAAATTTAAATATAAATCATTCATATTTTTTGTCACTAATGTAGATTCTCCCATAAATTCCTTGTAACTTGACTTTTTCTTGGTAATATGCTACCTCACACTGAATACTACTCGAAAAATCCTGCAACATATTATCAAGATAAGTAGTAGTTAAAACAGTGGGCAATTTTTAAATTTAGAGCATATTATTAATAATATAGGAAGTATGTATACTATTTCAATTATTTTCTATCAAGTAAACAATAAGCTATTTATGTGTTGCTAGCAGCAAGTTTTCTGCAAAGACAAGTATTTCCTCTCCAAAAATTTTTTTCTCAGTTAACAGTTGGAATATAATGGGTTTTTTTTTTTTTTTTTTTTAATAAATTTATTATTTATTTATTTATGGCTGTGTTGGGTCTTCGCTTCTGTGCGAGGGCTCTCTCTAGTTGGTGGCGAGCGGGGGCCACTCTTCATCGCAGTGCGCGGGCCTCTCACCATCGCGGCCCCTCCTGCTGTGGAGCACAAGCTCCAGACGCGCAAGCTCAGCAGCTGTGGCTCACGGGCCCAGTTGATCCACGGCATGTGGGATCTTCCCAGACCAGGGCTCGAACCCGTGTCCCCCGCATTGGCAGGCAGACTCTCAACCACTGCGCCACCAGGGAAGCCCTATAATGGGGTTTTATAATCCTTGGAGTCTTGGTCCTTATGATAGACGGAATAGTGTCCCCCCAAAGATGTTCACATTCTAATCATCAGAACATGTGACCGTCGTACCTTCCATGTCAAAAGGGACTTTGCAAATGTGATTAAAATAAGGGTCTTGATATGGAGTTATTATCCTGGATTATCTGGGTGTGTCCAGTGTAACCACAAAAACCTTATAAGTGGAAAAAGGAGGAAGGAGAAGGAGATGTGACAATGAGAAAAAAAGTCAGCGAGAGATTTGAAGCCGCTGCTACACTGCTTGCTTGGAGAAATCACAAGCCACTGAATTCAAGTGGCTTCTAGAAGCTGGAAAAGTCAAGGAAATATTCTCCTAGAGCCTGCAGGAAAAATGCAGCCCTACCTACAATTTGGTTGTAGGACTTCTGACCTCCAGAATCGTAAGATAATAATCTGTGTTGTTTTAAGTGACCAAGTTTATGGTGACTTGTTACAACAGCAACAGGAAACTAGTACTTCAGTCCTACTTAGGGTACTGTGATCATTAAAAAATTGAGAACAGTCATGACAGGCATATGTGAAAATAGCCAGCAGTGAACATCTTCTTTGGAACTACAGGACACAGAGAACCATTTGAAGGCCACTCTGAACCCACCTCTGAGTTCAGAAATGATCTGCTTTGCATGGGAAGCTCTGGGAGAGAATATCAGATCTAATTTTATACTTTGATTCTTCAACTGTGGTAAACACATAAGTAGAGCAATATGGCATTGTGAGTTAATAAACATTTATTGAATCATCTCTGGTTACTCAGAACGATATCAGCACTCACACTGCTGCCTTCAGTACATATGGACTGAAACAGCAGGGTTGAGAGCCCACGTTCGTATCCATTCCTGAACACGTTTGTCCAACTACATGAACTCTAAAGCCAAACACAAACAATTATTAATTGAATTGCTTTACCCATGCCTTTTAGTCCCTCCTTAAATGGAAGAATAGAGTTATTATAATACATTTCCCTTATAGTTCATAAACAAGAAGTGGAAGTGGAATATTGTTAACTTATTCCAGTAGAAGATCATAAAATGCTACACTCTGTCTAAAGTTATAGGGCATAATCTTGGTAACAGTGGTGGAGTAAATATCAGGTGGAGGGATGAATTTCCTCTTGGGCAGCCCTAGCATTGCTTTATCTATGCAAATCTATAGATATCTTTAATAAATCACCAAACTTCATTCCTTAAATACGGACTACTGCTTTGGTTTGAAATTTTAATAGTTTAGAGGTTGAGAAATATCTAAACACTGCAAATAGCTTAACCATCAGTCCGCTAAGCGTGTAGTGATAAAAACAGCATCTGATTTCCTGCTCCAAATGCTTCTCTAAACATGTTTTAAAAACATTTTTGAAGTTTTTTTCTAGCTGCTTTTGCCAAGTTGACTATTTTAAAGGTACCCTAGAGTATCATGTTCTACTTAAAGAGACAGGTCTAAATGTGCTTTTAGTGAAGAACTCTCCAAGAGTGGCATTACTCTTACATTCCTATTACTTTTTCATGTTACAGTAACAATACTTCTTGAGAGATGTGTTATATGAAGCTATTGCTCAAGAAGAAGGACCAGATAACTGATTTACTGGATTTTAGCTAGCTGTCTTGGTCACACAGAAAGTATGATTTGGATATAGGCCAGTCTCACAGCAGGAGCTGGAGCTGAATCTGCCAGTGAGACTTTTAACTTTATTTTTCCTTCATCACTCTGCAATGTTGGTTTTGCAAAAGAAAGTAATGTCAGATATTTGCAAGTCACAAACTGTAACAGTCATATATTACTACAATAATAAATTTTATCAAATCATCCCAAAACTGGTAGCTTAAAACAACCATTATTCATCCATGCTCACACACCTATAGATCAACAGAGCACTGGCTGACCTATAGTGGCCTTGACAAGGCTTAGTTCCATTGGCCAAAGCAAGCCACATAGCCAAGCTCAATATCAATAGAATGAGGAAATATATTGTGCCCAAGTGGAAGGAAAAATAAAGAGAATATTTGCTAAACAATAATCTAAACTTGAAAGACTCTGACTAACTTAAGCCAAAAATCAATTTATTGCAAAGATGCAGCATAGCTCAAAGGAGCAAAGGAAGACCTGAAGAATCAGGCTTGTAAAGGAAAGAGAATGGATCCAGGGGTCTATGTAGGAGGAACCAAAAGATAGTCTCTGTAGGTACTGTTCCCCAGGTGGATGAGCACCAACCATTTTTACTCTTTGTGTCACTCCAATCAAGTTTAAAATTCCAGGAAGAGCACGTCTGTCGAGCCTTGGTTGGTTCATGTACCTGCTCCTTTGCTTGGCTATCAGGAAGTGGTGATGCAAATAGTGACTCATTTTTATTTTGTCTTTCCTATCTGCCATCCAAGATGGAGTGTCAGCTTCATTTTAAGGAGGGTGACCCTGGAGTTTGTAAGACTGACAGTCAGCTGTGTTAGGAGTTACGTAGGTAATTAGCTCTCAGCTGTTTATAGCTAGTGAGAGAGAGAATACTTTTATCCTACCATTCTAGGCATGAGTCTGAAATTAATTCTGAATGGTTGTGAGACCATGGAATTAGAAAATGACGATTTATATGAGGTAAAGACTGTACTTATTGCTGGTGATAATAGTCATCTTTTCTCTACTCCTATATACTGCATAGGGGAAGAAAACAACCAAATGAATATCTGAGTATATTTACGAAGGGTGCAAGAAGAATAGATGCAAAGAAGCAATAAACCAATGTCACTATACATAGCAAATAGCACCATAAGTTTGGAATTTCCTGAAATCTTTCCTGTCATTCAGAGATTTATGCAACAAATATACTACAAAAATACTACAAAAAATACCAGATATACAATTCTAGTACAAATCTATATATTGGTATAGGGGCATAAAGGATAACAGTGAATAAACCATGCATAAGTATATATGGCTGAGTTGCTCATAGTGTAACAACACTTCCCAATATTAAAAATTTCATATTAATGTAAAAATACAGATTTATATACATAGAGAGAGATGTATTATGTATGTATGTCTGGGTACTATTATATACAAACATACATACCTAACATGTAAAACATGTTATGCTGGCCACTAGATGGGCACTGATGCTAGAATTACATTTAATTTTGCTTTAAATAATTTTGACTCAAAATTTTTGTTTTAAAATGTATCATATTTGTAGAAAAATAGTGTCTCTTTCTTTTTAATTTAATACATAAGTTTGAATGTTTTAGAAAAGTAACTTCTTGAAAACAATTGTAATTTTCAATGTTTTTCATTTTCTTTTAGTTATGCTTTTGAATAAATGTAACATTTTGTGCATTTTGAATAATAAGTGATGTGTGATTTTTAGTCCTTTGGAATGTACAAATTGAGATTATGATAGGAATAGATAACAGAAAAGTGCAGATCAGGAAAAAAAAAAAGAAATGGAAAATCTTCAAAGGAGCTGTTTGCTTGAAATTTTAAAAATCTAGAAACAATGGAAGTGAGCGTACTTTTCTTGAATATGCTCTGTGTAAAATTTACAAGTAAGGCACTATATTTTCTTTATTTAATGAAGATTTACCAGTTAAAACACAAAAATAAACAACAGGTCAGATGAAATCCCAGCAACCTCATTTTCTTTAATAACTGAAAAGGTAAATATCAGCCCAAAACAATGAGAATGAAAAAGAGAATTATCCACATCAAATTCACAGCTCAGAAGAAACAAGTACACTTCTTAATGGTCTCCCCATTAAAGGATGAAGAAAACTACATTTATAAAATAGGCAAATTGAAAGAAAAAGACAAAAATTACTGTGTTTTTCAGATTATGATCTTAGAAAATGGCTGTCACATCCTTCTGACAGCATGAGAGTGTTTTTAGTAAAACACAGTCTGACTAAAATTAATGATTATATAATTTTACTGGATACACACAGATGAACATTTAGTATTTAATTTTACATAAAAATTATCTTAAATGGAGAAAAATTGTAGAGATTGGCATTTGTATTCTAAATCAATGGCAAAGAATTGCTACTATATTTATATGTTTCCCAGCTAATCTTCAAATCCAGCCGTGACTAATGAAGGTATCCATAACTGGATACACAAGTTTCTTATTAGAGAAACACAAAATACCACTTTCCAATAGAAAAAATAAAAATAATTCAAAAATGCAATTACTAGTATTCAAAAGTCTGAGTAAATATAAATAAATAACATTCAACAAAGATAAGTAAATGCCAACATATTACTGCCAGTATAGAAAATAATAATATCACATGTTTAATATAAGCTGAGCATAGAATGCTTTTTATGGCACAAAAAGAACAATACTTACAGAAAGGAAAGGAAAAAACTCAGTTTATTAGAAATTATTTCCAAATTTGTTACAAGCAAAACTGATCATGTAAAATAGAGTTAAAATTAAAAATAATGAGTTTTACTATCTGGGATGGAGAAATAAATATTAGATTACTAGTTTATGAGTAATAAAGTAAGAAATTATAAATAAATAAAGAGTAAATACTATTCAATTCAATTTGATTGTAGCAAGGACAAAAGTTATGTTGAACAACTAGTATTCATTATAATTATTTTTGAATTCCCAGAAGAAAATAATAGAGTTGAATTCATTGGTTTTACACCTAATGTATCAGGTATGCATTCTGACTTAAGAACTAAGAAACAATTTTCAGCATTGGTTTAAAAGATTTTCTATAGCTATGATAACAGTGTTAGCATAATTAATAATTTAAAATGTATATAAATTAGAATCTGGGCCAAAAACCCAGGAACATATACAGTATATAGTTAGATTTTGTTGCTAGGAGACATGGCCATGACTTACTAATAGCAATGACATTCCTTAGAAAAATTTAGAGATTACATACAGTTTTTTTATCTGTCCAAAGATGGAACAAATAACTTGATAAAACAAATTTAAAATATTGACCTCATAAATACACATGGAAACATGATGATAATGTTAACTAAATACTATTAAAGCAATTGGATTTGATTAGGCAAGATATGAGTTGTTGTAGAAGACTAGAGATAAACTAACAGAAGACTCTCAAAGAGTGAAATGTGATCTTAGGTGAAGATTTAAATTAATAGTGAATATGTGCTATTAAGTTATATACTATGAACTGTTGCTTGTTAGTAAAAAGGTTAACAGAAGCGTACCAAAAAAAAAAAAAAATCTAAATTTGGCTATTACACTTTTTAAAAGTTAAAAAAATACGTATTAAAAACTGCTTATATAAAAAAACTGTTTATATGTGTTTTTAAATCAATAGAAACTACACATGAAATATGCAGCAAAAATGACATTGCAACAAAATATAAGAGTTTAGAATAAGGAAACAAAAATGTTTTAAGCCTATAGAGAAAGAATATTACAATAATCACCAATTTCTACAGAAACTGTTTCCCAGTCTTTTTTTTTTTTTTTAGACTTATTGAGATAATTTCACATACCATAAACTTCACCCATTTAAAGTGATCAGTTCAATGGTTTTTAGTATATTCAGAGTTGTGCAACCATCAACATAATCTAATTTTGTCATATTTTTTAATCACAGATTTATGGATATAATTCACATACAGTAATATTCACCTTTTTAAAGTGAACAATTCAGTAGATTTTAGTATATTCAGAGTTGTGCAACCATGACCACCATCTAATTCCAGGACATTTCCATATTCTGCAAAGAAACCCCTTACCAATCACTGGTCACTAGTCACCAGCCACTAGTCATTTCTCCCTTCTCCCCTGCCCAAAAACAACTTTTCTCCACTCCTGAAAAACACTAATCTACTTTCTGCCTCTGTGTGTATATCTTTTCTGGATATCTCATATAAATAGAAATATGGCCTTTTATGTCTGTCTTCCTTCACTAAACATAATGTTTTCAAGTTACATCCACCTTGTAGCACATATCAGAACTTCATTCCTTTTTGTGACCCAATAATATTCACATGTATGGATGTACCACATTTTATTTAACCATTTAACAGTTGATGGACATTTGGGTTGTTTCCACATTTTGGCTATTATAAGTAATGCTATTATGAACATTTGTGTACATATTTTTGTGTGGGCATGTTTTCAGTTGTCTTGGATATACACCTAGGAGTGGATTATTGAGTCATATGATAACTCTATTTTAACTTTCTGGGGAACTGCCAAACTAGTTTTTAAATTAGTAGCACCATTTTACATCCCCACAAACAATACATGAGGGTTCTAATTTCTCCATATCCTTGTTAACACTTGCTATTATCTGTCTTTTTGATTATAGCCATCTTAGTGTGTGGCAAGTGGTATGACATAGTGGTTTAGATTTGCATTTCCTTAATGACTAATGATGTTGAGCATCTTTTCATGTGCTTATTGGCAATTAGTAGAGCTTCTTAGGAGAAATGTATATTCAAATCCTATGCCACTTCATAATTAGACTTTTTAAAATCTTTGTATTGTTGATTTGTATTTCTTGTCACTTTAAGATTAAAATATAGTCATATTTTTATTGAATAAATTTGACATATAAGCTGTGTAAATTTAAGGTGTACAATGTGTTACATTGATACATTTACATATTGTAATATGATTGCATTTGTAGCAATATTTATCCCACTATGTAATTAGAGTATTGTTGTCTATATTCATTATACTGTGCATTAGATCTTTACGATGTATTTACTACTCATTGAAAGTTTGTACCCTTAAACTACAGCAATTAAATTATAGTCCTGATAGAATAGAAATTTGATAAAATTGAAAAAAATACTGCTTTTTGGTTTGCCTTATAACATTCAACTTTTAAAAATTTGAAAGAACAAAATATGTAATACAGATGGATCTAAATATCACTTTAAAAAGATGGTGATAATAGATAAGATAACAATTCAATACATAAAATCAAAATATTCTAAATATTTTCTATGACTTGATAATTTACCTATGGACCCCCTTATATTGTTTGAACAAGATATGTTAAAAAATCCATAGTTTGTTTCTGAATTTAAATATTGCTTTACAAAATTTGTTGGCAATTTCAGTTACTACTGCCTCAGCAGGGCAAAATTTTTCAAAAAATTACCCCCAATCTAAAAAGTCTATCTGGAAAAGAAGTGTGGGCAGCTATCACCAAATACTGCCAACTGAACCAAATAGATTAAAAGCCCTAGAACATTATTAAGAAGATTGTACAGAGAAAATATAAACCCAAATTATAAATGTCTGAGACTGTAAGAGACTTAAAATGACCCTTGGTTCCCTTCCTTTGGTAGGCATGCAGCAGAGGAAGAAAGCCACTCAGAACATAAGGAAAACATATTCCTAACGAATGCCCACCGCAGGTGGGACAAATAGGGCACAGCCAAAGATCATGGAGAAAAGTAATGGACTTGAGACTTCTCTGGTGGGAAGCAAAATCAGGGTCTAATCCAGGAAACTTTCCATCCCATTCTCGCTTTCTAAAGTAGAAGGTCCTCACCACCTCTGCCTGGCAAGATTTCAGAAGGGTTGTATATCAGATTAGTGTCTGCCATGGATTTTCTATTCTTCTTCTTTCCAAAGGGAAGTGTTTAATACAGTTACTCTGTCCATGTTCTACTATTGCATATTTGGAGAGCATGGAAAAGTAACTTATCTTTTTATTTGTGAGTGTCCAGAGCAAGAGAAATCACCCTCAGATTTGATGTGGAATCTCCTGCATCATTCCCAAGGAGCCTAGGCTTTGAATTTGATATCATGGCAAAATGGGACTTCGGGGTTGACTTCTTTGGGAAGGACTGAGTATATTTTGCCTGTGAGAAGTAGAGTGAGTTGAATATTTCGGTGACCCAAAGGGCAGAAAGTGATAGTCTGTAATGCTGTTCACCATATATGTCCAGCTTGCAGTCTCCCGAGCATGTAGAGGATTATACATCTTGTCCCATTTGCTGTTGAGTAGAGCATGTGACCAAATCAGGTCAATGGGTTACCCTGGAAGTGGGATGTGATGACCAGCAATGTTTGAGATAGTAGCCGCTCCATCAGCCTGAGTCCAGAGAGGGTAAACCATGAAACAAAGCTCACAGCCAGTACCCAACAGTCAGGTGCATGAGTGAGAAATAACTTGTGTTGTTATGAGTCATACAGAGATGGGAGTTGTTTACTACATTATAATGTAGACTTTCCCGATGGCTATAGTGACATTAAACACACGGGCTTCTTTAATGAAAATGAAGCCTTCTCCAAATTAAATAAACATTTAATGGTTAAACTGGTGAGGGAACCTTATGAATCATGCATATTGTCTCAAATTTGTTTTTGAAATTTGTTGGTCCTGCGATGAAGCTCAGACCCAGAAAAGTATGATGCTTTTCCCTGTGAAAAGCAGGTGAAGTTCTGAATTCGGTATCTTTTATTCCACTTCCAGTATTAACAGTCACTGCTCTGGTACAATGACTTTAGAATAACAGAAGTTAATGTGGCTCTTTGCTCCCAGCTTCTCCCCAGGGTACTTGGCAGTTTCTCTTAATCTTCTGGTTGCTTTCTCAAAACAGCTGGAACTTAATTCTGAAAATACAGAGAGACAACATTGTCCTACAGCTTTTAATTGCCAGTTAAGCAGGTTTCAATTCATGAATCCATCTCGTATGTGATTAAAGTGGAGTTTTGTGGGTATTTTTTTTTAAGGTTTTTTAAACACGGTGAATACTTTTCCACATTACTTACCTGAGTAGGGAGGGTTAATCCCACACTCCCCAGTCTCCTATAAGGCACATCACCCTCTTGCATAGTGGTTCTTAAACTCTGCACATTATATCATGTGGGAGCCTTAAAAAATTCTGATGCCCAAGCACACCCTGAATCCATCAAGTGTAAATACTTTGGAGAGTGTGAGAATTAATTTCATGTGTCAATTTAACTGGGACATGAGGTGCCCAGATATTTGATCAAGCATTATTCTGGGTGTTTCTGTGAGGGTGTTTTTAAATGAGTTTAGCATGTAAATTAATAGACTGAGTAAAGCATACTGTCCTCCCTAATGTGAATGGGCCTTACCCAATCAGCTGAAGGCCTGAATAGAATAAAAAGGCTTACCCTCCCCTGCACAAGTGGGAATTCCTCCTGCCTGACCGCTTTGAGTTGGAACATTGTTTCTTTGTTTGTTTTTCCCTGCCTTCAGACTTGAACTGAAACATTTGTTCTTCCTTGATCTTGAACCTTCTGGCCTTCAGATTGGAATTTATAGCATCAGCTCTCCTGGGTATTCAGCTTGCTGACTGCAGATCTTGGGATGTGCCAGCTTCCATAATTGTATAAGCCAATTCCTTATAGTAAATGCCTTATAAACTATATATATATATACACATATATAATTTTACTCATGTATATATAAAGATTTTAAAATATATCTTTATATATACATATGTACATCATATGTACATTTATTTTGTGTGCATCTATATATATATATAGTCATGTGACTTTATGTGGCCAACGAAAAGTGAGACGTTATGTATGTCATGTGTATATCATGCAAAAGCCAAAGGGTGAATCTTCCTATTGTCTTTCCTCTCCTATGATGATCACAAATGTTTTAGGGACAGGATGCTCAGTGAGTCTGGTTCTTGGAATGAAGATGATGTGGAAGAACAGTGAAGATGACATGAAATGGAGCGCAACAGACCTAGTATGGACACGAAGCATGAATGAGATATAAACATTATTATCATGGGTTTTCTGTAAGAGTTTTTCAGCCTTCTGTTAACACATACATACACTTCCCAGTCTATAAACTCTGGGGCCATTCTGCCTCTGGGTTTATTGTGATGTGAGATAATATATTTTCTTACAGACTAAAGCATTTGGATCATGTGTTTTTTGTGTTCGCATCTGTAATCATTCAAATTGTGCACCAAGAAAGCTCCTTTCATTTCTTCAAACTCTACTTATTGTCCTTCTTCCTTGGGTTTTTCCTGGTATCATAGGACAGCATTATCCTTCTAGTTTTTGGTACACTGCTCTCTCTCTCTCTCTCTCTCTATGTGTATATATATATATATATATATATATATATATGTATATATATATATATATATATGTATTTCTCATCACATGCATCAGAGTGATTGTTAATCTTTTTTTTTTTAAATTGGTTTCCTTTGTGATCCTATGTATTTTTAAAAAAATTTTTTTTTTAATTTATTTTTATTTATTTATTTATTTTATTTATGGCTGTGTTGGGTCTTCGTTTCTGTGCGAGGGCTTTCTCTAGTTGTGGCAAGCGGGGGCCACTCTTCATCGCGGTGCGCGGGCCTTTCACTGTAGCGGCCTCTCTTGTTGCGGAGCACAGGCTCCAGACGCGCAGGCTCAGTAGTTGTGGCTCACGGGCCTAGTTGCTCTGCGGCATGTGGGATCTTCCCAGACCAAGGCTCGAACCCGTGTCCCCTGCATTGGCAGGCAGATTCTCAACCACTGCGCCACCAGGGAAGCCCTGTTAATCTTACTTTTTACATCATCTACCTGCTAGCCAATAAGCTCCCCAACAGAAAGATTTATGTCTTTTCTATCTTTATTTCTCTGGCATCTAGATCAGTATCAAGCAGTTAAAAAGGCCCAATACACGTTTTTTTCTGAGCTAAGTCAAATAGTCTTATAATGTGGAAATGGTAATTCTCTCATTTATAATAGAATTGTCTTCAATATTTCATCTACATACATTGAGAATCACATAACACAGTGTTGTGATTTTGCTTCTACAATCAAACAGGATTTTAGAAAGCACAAGAGAAGGAAAATTTATTGTCTTCATCCATATTTTTACTCCCTCCTTTGTTTTTTCTTCCTTCCCGATGTTACAAGTTTCCTTCTTTCATCATTTCCTCTTGTCTTAGAGAACTTCCTTCAGCTATTCGGTAAGATGAGGTCAACTGGCAAGACAAACTCTCTTAGTATTCTTTCGTCTGGGATGTCTTGATATCCTCCTCTGCCATCTGATTGGCATCAACTGATTGCCTTTCTCATTTAAATTGTGGTTTTCCTGGGTTTTGGTATGATGAGTGAGTTTCCTGTTGTATCCTGGACATTTTGTTTGTTATGTTAGGAGACTCTTGATGCTATTTAAATCTTCTATTTTAGCTTGTAGTCACCCTGTTCAGATTTAGCATATAGTTTCTGGCCTACTTCTGTGGGTTTTAGTTCTAATGACAGTTTAGTTTTCATAAGATTTGTAATGCAATTCTGGCCTGTTTTTTTTTTGTTTTGTTTTTTAAACATCTTTATTGGAGTATAATTGCTTTACAATGGTGTGTTAGTTTCTGCTTTATAACAAAGTGAATCAGTTATACATATACATATGTTCCCATATCTCATCCCTCTTGCATCTCCCTCCCTCCCACCCTCCCTATCCCACCCCTCTAGGTGGTCACAAAGCACCAAGCTAATCTCCCTGTGCTGTTATCCTGGTGCTGCTGGGTCTCCTGCTCAATTCCTACTGGTGCTGAAGTAATATCTTGGCTCATCTTCTGCCAGGGGGGTGGATGAGAGCCAGAAGTTGCTGGGCCTGGGTTTCTTATGCCACTGTGTGGAGGGCAGGAAAAGCTGGGCTCCAATGATACTGCCTCGAGATAAGCTGTGTGTCAGCTTATCTGCTAGGGTGCCTTTGTGCAGCAGTGGTGGGTTGGCCTTTGGGGGCTTTGAAGCTGCTGCTTCAGGTAGGGTTCAGCCAGCTGGTGCCCTAGCTATGGAGCAGGTGCTGGGGCTTCCCCTCGGGAAGCCAGGTCTTGGACTTCCCCTTTCTTGGCACCATGTGAGATAGAAGGAAAACCTAGGAAACTCGCAGTGTTGTCATTCCTCAGGTCCTGAGTCCCCTGGCCAGCCTACCTTTTTCTTTTCACCTCTTTAAATCCTTTTATCATCATCTGTTGAATTATTTCCAGGGCATTTAGTTGTACTTAGAGGAAGGAGTGGGTATACGTTAGCCCATAGTATCTTGTTCCAGAACTGGAAATCTCTAAGTGCTTTTATGTATTAACTTATTTACTCTTCACAATTTCTTTGAAGTAGGGTAATATATAATCTCTTATTTTCCACATATGATAGGTTAAGGAAGAAAAATGAAAATTAATAAGATCCTGCCAAAGACACCAAGGAAGAAGAATATATAAGTGAAATATATACACATACATTTTTGTGTACTCATGCATGCACACATGCACAGAGTTATAACTATGATCTTGAATAGATTTATAGCTATAGTGCCTACTTTAATCACAAAATAAAGCAATTTAGAATGCATGAACAAGTTTTTAGAAGTTATTTTTATATACTTTTTTGAACAGCATTATGATTCACATTTTGTCATAATTTTTCATTACGTTGTTTGGGAAACCATACGTGGAGATATTTTTCTGTTGTGTTATCTCATAATCACAATGAACAGCACACAGCTTTATGAGTTGATATTTCTTTTTTTTTTAAAATAAATTTATTTATTTATTTTTGGCTGCGTTGGGTCTTTGTTACTGCGCGGGCTTTCTCTAGTTGCAGTGAGCGGGGGGCTACTCTTTGTGGAGGCACACAGGCTTCTCATTGCGGTGGCTTCTCTTGTTGCGGAGCACGAGCTCTAGGTGCATGGGCTTCAGTAGTTGTGGCATGTGGGCTCAGTAGTCGCGGCACTTGGGCTTAGTTGCTCTGTGGCATGTGGGATCTTCCCGGACCAGGGCTCGAACCCGTGTCCCCTGCATTGGCAGGCGGGTTCTTAACCACTGTGCCACCAGGCAAGTCCCTGAGTTGGTATTTCTTACACAACAAGACACAAGTAGTCAGAAAGTACTAAAGTAATATTTCTGGGTTTTCAGACACAACATTGTATTTATTGAATAAACTTCTTTGTTTATACTTAGAGATTCTTCTTTATATTATGGTTTTTCCTAAATTTACACAGACTTGTTTATCATTCATGTCTCATCTGCTGTAGAATTTCCATGTTGTTTTGGTGGGAAAAATATTCCTTTTGTCTTATGTAACTAAGGAGAGTGTAGCCCAAGTCATGAAAGAGAAATGAAATAATCCTATTAATATGAAAAGAAGGAGATAAAAAGGGTTGGCTCAAGTCAGATTATATTCACCCCAGTGATTCTCTACTAAATGTTTGTATGTTGTTTTTGCATTTACCATCTTCCATTAAAAATAATAGCCATAATGTGAATAAGAACAATAATATATTATTTTACAGTGTATATAGTTCTTTCAGATTCATAGTTTGCAATTCATTAACATGTATTTCCTATGATTCATGAATTAGTGACAGGCCTAGAGCTTTGGACCCTGGCTGCTGGGGTTAAAATCCTAGCTCTACCCTTTTCTAGCTGAGTGACCTTGGACAGGTTACTTAACCTTTCTTGGCTTCATTTTCCTCATCCCCAAGGTAACATGAGCAAGTTACTCAACCATTTTGTCCCTTAACTTCGTAATCTATAAGATGATACAGTTTTCCAGGAGGATTAAATGAGGAAATGAAGTAAAACACTTGGAATAATGCCTGCACATAGTAAATACTTAATAAATGTTGCTTATTGTTGTCTCTATTTTATACATGAGAACCATCTGGTTCAACAGATAAGCACATGCAAGAAATGGATATGCAGTATATCTTATACTAATTTATTTTACATTAAAATGAAATGAATTTAAATTTTCTTTAAATGCTTTTGCAGAGTTGCATTTCAGAGCTCAAGAAGTAGAGCATAGATAATACAGAGAAAGACATTTACTGCTTGTCACAGAGCAGTCACTTTGGAGCTCAGAGCTCTTATCTTTACAACTTCCCTCTGAATTTTAACATAACCCTTGAGGAAACTATGACCTCGTCCATTGAACAACCACCTCTTTGGACTAAGGCCAAATTGGACCTGCCACACTTTTTTATATCACCAGTGAGCTAAAACCGATTTTTATATATTAAACTTAGCAAGTGATTTGATGACAGAAAACACTTATTTTGGACCCCAATTAAATGAATGTTATCCCCCCCCAAAAGAATTCCATAATTCTCATTAGTAGATCTGTATTACAAAACTTTGTAATCAATAGTTACATTTTTAATTACATCAGCAAAACAGTTGCGGAAATTTGTTTTCTTTCTTTATTATGTTAAGTGTCTTCATGATATCCCTGGTTTTGCCTATTGGCCTTCAAAACCTAAAGTACTATCTGGTTCTTAACAGAAAAAGTTTGCTAACTCTTGGTCTAAGACATTAATGTGACTACTTTGTATGAGTAAATGGCTTTTTGACCATCAGGCAGGTATACACTTTGAACTATATTTTTCCAATAGTGGTTGTGAATTACCTCTGTTAATCAGATTTGATTTTTATCTAAAATATATAATATTTAGCCTTGGGATTTGAAAATATTTATTTTGAGTTTATGTTAGATGACAGCAAATTTCTTTGTAATTTTAGCGTGATATTGTGACCCTGTATGAGAACAGTCAACCTTTTTGAAATTAGCAGAAGAAGCCTGCAGATGTTGTGAGGGGTTGCTGCCCCCTCTTTCCCAAATAACACAGAAAGATTTTTTTCTTCTGTGAAAATCCAGGAGGCATTTTTAAATTTAGTAAGTCAAAAGATTAGGCAATTTAAAACTATTTTTACAACTGAATTTCCTTTTCCTCAAAGGTGAATTTCTTGTAAATTTATTTTAACCTCATAAAACTGTTAACATTTTTGCTGTTTATTTTCCCTTGGGCTTTTAAATGTTAATGTGTTTTTTAACCTGCATCATTGCGACATCTTTAATGTCTCAGAATTAAAGGAGCTGAGACATACATGGTGAGGAGCCCAGGGTCTGGAACCAGATATTACTTAATAAATATAGTTACATTATTACTGAGAACTGGGAAGGATCTATAGTTCAACTGGTCTAATCCCAACATTATATAATTGAGAAAAACTAAGTCCAGAAAATCTAAGTGATATATCGAAAGCTTCCCAAGCATTCCCACTTAGCAGCATATCCATATTTCAGATTTTCATTTTCATTTCACTAAACCATCAACAGGATATTTTATTATGTCACTGGAAAACCAACTCCACCTCTTCAAAAGAGTATTATGGGACATAATTATCATGAAACTAATTGTATCCATCTTCCCTCTTTTGTTCTTGATCTTTCCTCTGCTCTTAAAATACCTTTCCCAGGGTTTCCCAGGGCTCAGCACAAGGAGCTACTTGATCATTGTAATAGTTAATTGAAATATCTAATCTATTCTCACAATACAAATAAAATATTTTAGAAATGTTCACCTCTGAGTAGTAGTAGTAATGATGAAAATAATTATACTGCCCTTTATTTAATAAATAAATACCTAACAGCACAAACCTCTATACTAGCATAGAGGTATTGTGCTGTTAGTTTGACAGATATGATCTTAATCTTCCTGATAATCATGAAAAGTAGGCATTTTTATTCCCACACGTATGAAATATTAAACTGGAAAAAACTTGTGTAATGAATTTGGTACCTGGCTGAGACATAACAATTAGAACAGCTTGCTGAGATGGAAGCTCCTTCCATTTCTCAAGGCCATTTCTTTGGAAAATGAGCCTAAATTCTTGTTACCTCTGTGGGGCTGCCCATGAAAACATTTTGGTGCCCCCTAGAGGTTGTCAGGAATGTACACTTGTCAAATGTCAGGGAATGAGAAGCTGAAGTCAATTCAGCAGGTGCTACCTATCATTCATTGCTGCCTGAGTCTCCAAACTTGGATACAACCACAGAGGAACTCTAGAGAGCTGTGCTTCTCCAGCTTCAGTGAGTATCAAAACCACTTGGCAGCTTATTAGAACTCAGGTTTATGGACTCCAGCCCCAGAGTTTCTGATTGTGTGCTGAGGTGGGGCCTGAAAATGTGCATTTCTAACTATAATCCCTGGTGTTTCTGATGCTGCTCGTCCGGGGACCACACTCTGAAAACCACTGCCCTAGAGAATCATCCCAAAGTTTAAGCTAGCTCCAGAAGCTGGTCCGGTTTCAGTAATCGGGCACAGCTACTGTCAATCCTAGTTCTCCCCTGCTCCCTTTAGATGATGTAAACAGTGTGTGCAGAGAGATGTGGACATCTGTATGAGGGTGACAGTTCCTGATGAACTACAGATTCCTTGATCTCTGGGAATTCCAGAGACTCTATAGGGTGGGTGTAGGAGAACCAGTTGAGGTATGAGGTCAGAGAACTCAGGTTCTGGTTTCAACTGTGTCATGTAATCAGACCTGGCTGAAGACCAACGTCCTCACCTGAGCACAAATAAAATAGCAACCATCTAGAATTACACTGTGGTTTCAACTCTATCAAATAGCTTGGAACCTAGGAGGCATGAAACAAATTTTAATTACATCTTCATCTCCGTGATGTTATGGTTCCATATTTACATTTCCAATATAAAAATATTATAAGAAAAATTATGTAATTAACATGAACACATTTTTCAACAATGGAAAATAGTAACATGAAAGTAAAATCCACAGAATGATTCTATAAGTTTCATGAATTCAATCAATGCTATTACTGTTATCGAACTCTGTTTTTACTCATATTTACCTATTTTTCATCAATTCTCCTTTCTTATTCCTTTTCCCCACGTATCCCAATTTCACCAAATTTTCCTCCACAGAAAATGCAAATTGAGAGAATGCCTTCTCATTTCTGTTTCATTTCGTTTTTTTACTGTATGAGTGTTTAAATGTCTAAATTGTTTTCTCAGTCATTCTAGCAACTGGATTTTTTTCCTCAAGGTAATAGGGGACTTGAATGTTGAGTCTAGTGGATTCTACTTCTGTTTAATCCAGGTCGGGATTTATGGAGACCTCATGTGGTGACAAAAGGGACCACAGAAGACTTTCTTCAGGATGGGTGTAACAGAGTCAAAGAGAAATTCAGAACTCATTTGGGAACAACATAATCTAGAAAGAACTAAGACCTAGAAGCTAATGGTCCTGAAGCATGTGAAGCCTCCAAAAACATCCTGAAATAATACTGAAGGAATAATATAATTATATTTTTTTGAATGAGAAATCTGGTCACTCATGTATAAATTTCCCTTTATTAACTGAAAAGTTGATGACACAAAGCAATTAATACGCCATGGACATATTAATCCACTGGACATACCTTCTCATTCAAATTTGTATCAAATTAAAAAATATGTTTCTGTAGGCTGTGAATGTTATTTTTGGCTCTTTTCTTGGTTTTACACAGAACGGAAAGGGAGCCAGAGAAGGAATCAAACTTGAACTCATGTCTATGACTTGCATTGTGCAATGCTATAAATAGCATGGAGTGAATATTTGGAATGCAAGATATGTTTTTGCAAGTAAAATACAGAACCATGATTCTATGTGGTGGATGAAGTTGAACATAAATACTCATATCTTGTTGCTGACAGGGTATCAAAGTTGTGGAATTAGGTTAATTAGTGTAGGGGTAAACATATTTCAACCACATAATTCACTAGTACAGACTATAAAGAAAATTCCCTAGGGGTGTGTGCGGTGGGGAGCGATGGAAGAATCTTTCATCAGTGATAGGTACTTGTTCTTCGTCTCATTTTCCTTACAGGAAAAATGTGACTCTGGCTTCCAATTTTCTTTCTTAAGGAAGTTACGTAACAGACCTTTAAGCTAAAATCTAGAAGGACAAATGAGTTAATGAATGTTAAATGCTTTTGAAGTATTTAAAAGAACAGAGGACTATTAAATCTGTGGCATTAAAATGAGTACTCCTCAGAGTTCCAATTCAGTTATCTAATGGGTACCCCGTCTTTGGAGATGCCCTCACAATGCCTTTAAGTTTTCCATGGCAGGCAAAATGACATAGGTAGAGGTAGCCATTTTGCAAAGATATTTCGGAAAATGTAAGTAGGAAAAAAGTTACTGGGGATATGGGAGAAATTTCAGATTGAGGATATTCTTGTGGTAAAGAAATCGGTCAATTTTCAGAGCACCTCCTGTGTGTCGGGCATATTGTTAGATGCTAGGAATAGAAAAATGAATTGGATGGGTCCTCTTGCCTTCAAGGGGGTGACAGATAATTACACAAATAATTACCACACTGTGAGTGGTATTAGGCTGGGGACTTGCACAAATTCCTGTGAAAGCGGTGAAAGGTGG
Source organism: Balaenoptera musculus (assembly GCF_009873245.2). NCBI lineage: Eukaryota > Metazoa > Chordata > Mammalia > Artiodactyla > Balaenopteridae > Balaenoptera > Balaenoptera musculus. The sequence goes on along the minus strand of NC_045789.1, from coordinate 93,228,318 downwards.
AATGGAAGCAGGAAGAACGAGGTGAGGCGTTTTAAATTCATGCGAAATTGTTGACTCATTTAGATGCCATTTCAAACAATAGTGACTTTGGTTTTTGCTGGGGGCGGCGGGGCGTGGGGTGGGAGGCAGGAGAGTGGTAGCAGTTGTCAGACACACATCACACTAAAAAGACAAGAAGAAACAAGGAAATTCTCTTCCAAAACAGTGAGGAAAAAATATCCAGAACTTCCCTGAAATAAAGGAAGCCTTCTGGTTACAACGTGCGTTGCTAGGGATTTATTTTTTTCCTCCTTTCCTAAGAGAGTAAAATCAGGCAGACACATTCAAGCCCTTAGAGTTTTGTGAGCATATTGTGTATTCAGGACGTCAACTGAGCATGGTGTTAAGTGCGTGACTATAAAGAAAGGGTTAAACGGAAGGGGGTGGGTCGGAGATGGGAAGGCTGGCGAGAAGGTTCAAAAACACCATTTTCCAACTTGCAAAAACTCTGAACTTTTAAGCACCCAAAAATACACATGTGTGTGCCTGTGAGCTCAGGCAGCTCTATTTCGGTAGAATTTTTAAAAAAAATTTAAAATCGTAATCTCTCTGTCTCTCTCTGTGCTTCAAACACCGAGCAGCCCCCTTAGGATCGCTTGGCAAAAGCTGCAGCAGAGGCACCGGCAGCGCTACTTACGAGCCGCGCTCAAAGCCACCCTCTCGTCCTTCCCCCGCTGCGAACTACCGTCTTCGAGTCTGGGTCACCTCTGGGGCCCTGGAGTTGGGGGCGGGGGCCCGGGAACCTCCTTCCTCCGCCAAACTTTGCCCGGGCGTGGGAGCGAGGGCGCGAGCTGCGGTGCGCGGGAACGCGCCGCCGGCCGCCGCCTCCGTCGCCTCCGCCGCCTCCGCCCGGCGCTGGCAGCCGGGGGCCTCACCTCTCCGCTGCGAGGTGCGGGCTCCCAGCGCTCAGCCAGTGGGCGGTGCCGGGCCGCGCGGGGCGGAGCCGAGGGGGTGGGGGCTCCGCCGGGTATATAAATCCGGCGCCGGCTTAACTTCTGACTTGGGGTTATTTATTTGGGGAGTGCGCGGACGGCGGAGGCTGGCGGCGGCGGCGGTGGTGGCTGCCGCAGACGGTGGTTAAAAAAAGGCGGCGGCGGCGAGTGATGGGAGCGCCGTGGCTCCCGGGCGCAGGCGGGAGCTGCCGAGCTTTCCGGGCAAGGCGGGAGCGCTGAGGAGAAAGGGGAGCGTCCGGGGGCTCGCGGCCGGCTCCAGAGGCGCGGGCTGGGTTTTTGTTCGGCTGCGCTGAGCGCCAGGCAGCCCGAGCCAACAACTCCAGTTACAACAACAACCCACCTTCCCGCAGCCGAGCGAGGCTAGGGCTGCTGCGTCCGTCCTATTGTTTAGACACTTGCCAGGAGCTCGGGAGTCAGCAGAGCCACCGAGTCCCCGCTCCCTGTCGCCGCTTTCCCTCTTCCCCACTTCCCTCCCCCAAGAAAGGGGCGCAGAAAGCCACCTGGAGAGGGGAAAGGGGCTGGAAGGAGACGGGCTGCTCCGGACTGCGGCCGCCGAGTCAGGTGCAACGCCCAGAGTCGGGCGGCGTCGCGACGTCGGCGGTACGACTCCCACCGTGGCTGTGGGGACTGGATTCAAACCCTGGGAAAAGTTCCTGCACTTTGAGAAGGAGGACCCACTTGTGGGCTGTCGGGGGGAGACCGAAGGGCTGCCCCGGCCCAGGAGCGTGCTCTTATTTCTTCCACCTTTGCCATCAGGTGTCTGCTGCGGAGCTGCGGCGTATCCGGGAGACGAGAGGGGCTGACACACGCACGCACACAGGACTGCCGTTCAGCTGCCTCCTGGGGTCTCCTCGGATTAGAAGATACCACCGACCCAGCTGCCATCTCTCCACCGTTCGGAACGCCCCGGGAGGACCCGGGAAGCGGACACCTCCAGCTTGGCCTTTCCACTCTTTCTGGCCGGCCGGCCAGCCATTCCCTACTCAGCCTTAGCAGGAGCTCTCATCCTCAACTTGGCCTCTTGGATTTCCTCTCCCGGGGTCGTGACTAGTGGATATTCCTGCCTGCTGGGCGGCTCGATTGCCCTTTTGTCTTTTCTGCGTGACCCCGGGGAAGGCCCTCGTGCGGAGCGTCTCCAAGGACGCCGGGGCGGGAGGCGGAATTGCCCAGACATCCTTCAGCGAAGTGCATGTGTGTTTGCAAATCGTCCTCCGCTGTCGGTAGACGACGAGGACCGGCCCGGGCTGCGGAGGAGCAGCAGGCCGGTGGGGCAGGCCGCGAGAGTGAGCCTCGCCAGGAGCCCCGCAGCGCGGTCCCGCGCCCCCTAGGCTGCGCGTCAGCCCGGTGCGCCCCCGCGCGCCATGTCCGGTCGTCCAACGCGCGCCGCTCCCGGCCCGCGGGGCTCCTGCGCCTTCTAGTTTCGGAGAGCCCACTTTGACCGAGGCCACCATTCCTACTGAGCTTCCTTCTTCTGTCTCCTACCGTCCCCACTGGAATTGGGTTTGCAGAGGGGGTCGGTGGAACCGGAACACCCCTGTTCCACGCGCAGCTGGCCCCTGCATCTTCACGATCTTCATCGCGGTTGGGAGCTCCAGGTCTTTTACCTCCAAGTTGATATTTGTGAGGCAGACGACGCGTGACCTCCTCCCCGCTGCTTTGGGGTCTCCCTGTAGCCTTGGCCGGGCCAACTGATCTTCAGGACCTAAAGTTGCCCAAGGAGCGCCTGCCTTGCAGGAGGAGGGTGAGGGGAGCTGAGAGGCGTGTATCTGTGTTAGCTTTACTGCCTTGAATATTACTGTTACTTCTATATTATCTTGTGCACGTTTTCCGGACACTCTGGGTTGCTAGACTCGCGCCAGGCACTGGGCCTCAGGCACAGCGCAGTTCCAGCAGAGCAGCAAGCTAAAGAGAAAACCCCTGGCGCCGGCGAGCTAGGAGGCGGCGGGGGAAGATGCGCGGCGTGGGCTGGCAGACGCTGTCCCTGTCGCTGGGGTTAGTGCTGGCGATCCTGAACAAGGTGGCGCCGCAAGCGTGTCCGGCGCAGTGCTCCTGCTCCGGGAGCACAGTGGACTGTCACGGGCTGGCGCTGCGCAGTGTGCCCAGGAACATCCCTCGCAGCACTGAGAGACTGTGAGTATGGGCTCTTCCTCCCCCTTCCTCCCCACCATCCGGGTCGCGCAGCCCCTGCGTCGAGACTGGAGGGACTGAGCGGCACAGAGAACTGTGCCTGGGGCAGTCCTCACTAGCTTTCCCGAAGGCGCATCCTGGTCTTGAACTCTCTGGGAGGGCGCTGCCCGGGGAGGGGCCACTGCCCAAGGAGGGGCGGGCCCGCTGGCTGCTGCGCTTGGTCCCTTCCTCCCGCTCCAGTCCCGCCACTCGCAGCCCTTTGCGGGCGAGTTTTGTGAGGCTGGGGAGACGGGGAGATGGGGGACGAATAGACGCGGATGCCCGGGGCAAGGGAGACGCGACTTTGTTCCTCGGACTCTGTAAACGGAGTCACCTTGCGGTTGGGAACTGTCGCGGGTCGGTTCAGGGCCGATTCCCGGCTCTTGTCACCGCGGGGTGGCGCGAAGAAGGGGGGGGGTTGACGCGGGAGGGGGGGTACTCAAAAGAGAGAAACCTCCGCTCCCCGGCTTTGTGTCGCCCTCCTGGGGACTGAGGGAGAGGAGACGGGGTCGTGGGGCGGCTGAGCCCGCCCATGGGCGCTTCTACAGGCCGCGGAAGGAAGGATGCCCCAGGACGGCAGCAGCTTCCGCGGTGGCCGCGCGCAGCCCCCCGCGACTCTTCCCCCGCCTTTCATTTCTCCTGGGAGGAGGCGGCGGCGGCGGCGAGCCCCAAGGACCTGTCCGAGGGGGGAGGCTCCGGAGGCGGACCACGTCCCGTCGGCTAGGTGAAGTTAGGGCTGGTTCTCCAAGCGGAGCCGGCCAAGTCGGGTCTGACCAATTTGGTGACCCCGCGGCCCTCGGCTGCCCCCTTCGGCCCTTCCTGCTGAGCCGTAGTGCCCCCTTTCCACCTTTCTGGCAGTTTCTGCGTCCCTGCTCGTGGCAGCATCTCCCCTTCCTTCCTCTCTTCGCGCTCTGCTGCCCGCAGACATCCCCGCCTCCCTGTCTCTGTGAGCCTCTAATGAAGAAGTAATCGCAACGCGGGTGTTGACGGCCCACGCGCCGCTTGTGGGGCGCTTTCCGAGTTCAGGGAAGTGGAGCGTGGAGGCCGTTCTCTTTGTGAACGCAGAGGCCGCCGCCCCGCGCTTCCCGGGCGCCCGGGGCGCGCTCCCCTCGCCGCTGAGCTTGGGCCCGGCGGGGCGAGGGCGGCCGGGGCAACGCTCTCAGCCTGCGCTCCCCGGGCCCCTGCGCCCCCAGGCTGTGAGGGGGCCGGACGGCGGAGGGGACGCCTTGGACTTGCAGGTTTCCACCAGCGCGGCCCGCAGCGCGTCGAGTCGATCTCTTATCCGACCCATTTTCCTCGCCCTCAGTTTAAAGGCCAGAGTTGAGCCATTCCTTCCCTTGCCAGTGGCTGCCCCATCCCGAGACCCACTGGGCCGCCCGCTACTCCGTCTCTGCCCTCCTTCCCTGGCCCGCAGCGCTGGGCAGGTTGAGGCCCTACCAAGGGTATCTTGTCAGAATGTGATCTCCCAAGTTTGTCTGGGATTGGGGGGCTGGCGGTGGCGGTTGGGACTCAGCTTATGTCAAGTAGCCCGGAAAAAGAAAGACCCCAACCACTGTAGGAACAATTCGATGGTACTTTGCTCAGCACGGAAAATGGGTTGGGGAGAAAGCAGTGCAGAACTCTGTTTTAGCCCTTGTCATTTCATGCTATTCAGAACAGTTTAAAGTTTAAGCACTAACATGTCTTATTCAACAAAAAAGGGAATGGTTTGGGAAAAAAATAGCAATTGAGTTTTAAGGTCCTTGAAAAAAAATTTATCCCTATGAGGGATCTATAAAGAAGTTTCAGAAAATAGTTTACTCAGTGCTGGCTTATAAAATTATATCATTGACAACATAAACACATTAAATACACATGATGTTTTAAAGTCAAGGTAAGGTTTACTTCCGTGAAGGACAACATTCAAACCGCAGCAAAAACTGGTTTTATTTGAAATGATTGGAACCAGGGCAAGTTTAGATCTTGACCTAAGATGCCAGAAAAGGGGTTTGTGACTCTTGAGGGAAACGTGGTGCTGAAATCTGAACAAAAATGTCAGGGCCTGAATACTATTTCCATTATTGCCCTTGCTAGTGGTTTTCACTTTACAGTCACAGCGGGGGTCCCTGAGCTGCAAATGAAGACTTTCATTTTCATACAAACATAGAATTGTTGGAAGGTAAATGCTTATAAATGCGAGTCTTTGAAGTGCAGTTCTTTTGATGGCACTCTAACTTTATTCTTTGCCTTAGGAAGTTTAGCCATGGTGCCACCTAAGGATAGGGTTCTGAATTTTTAAAATTTCTTCCTGAATAGTATTAGAAAAGTGTTTCTTTAACTTCCTGAAGGTAACTTTTTGGGACTGTTCCTAACAGTAATAGTAAATAGCAGAATACCTGTGAAATTCATATACACCTCCTTATAAAAGCAAAAATTGAAAGCATCCCATACACACACAAAAGAGAACGTCTCTTGATAAGGGAATCACTTCATTTTCTTGTCATATGACAGCAAGCATGGACTCTGTAAACTTAAGAATCATTTTAAAAATTTTCTTTCAAAGATGACTTCCTTTTGTTTCTGTCTCTTTTACTTTGCAAACTACTTTAGTAATTGGAACTGATCCTTTATCTCAAAGCTTTTATTTAGTTTGTATTTGTCTTTATTTAACTAGATAGTGGTAGAAATTAAACGGAACTTTCATTTTCTTACTTATTTTCTCTTAGGGATTTGAATGGAAATAACATCACACGGATTACTAAGACAGATTTTGCTGGTCTTCGACACCTAAGAGTTCTGTAAGTATGTTCTTCTGTGTTTTGGAGAATTCTCTTTTGTTTTTTAAGGTTGTGTACTTTGAATTGTTACTGATCTCAGTTTTAATAACTGTCTCAATGACAGAAACATAAAATTTTAAAAGGCCTTGGTTTCCTTTCTTTTTTTTGTTTATCAGTGTACTTCAATTTTTAATAAAAATGTAGGCCTTTATTTTAAGGTTGGATGCAAGCCATAGAAACAGTATAATGGAAATGACTTCAAATGTTTGCTATACCGTACCCTAAGTGCCTTATGCATATAAAAATGTAGAATAGTTGCTTTTACAATATGAATGAGTAATGTGAGACATTTGATATACTTTTAGGATTTGAGATTAACTATAAAGTGGGCCTGCATTTTATTATTGCTAATATAAAAATGTTCAGACTTCTCTAGCAAACAACATGTACCTATATTTTCTAACATTAAAATCAAACAGTCCAGGTTTTCGCAGAGTTTTTAGTGGGAAATGTTTCTCTATAAAAATATGTTGGTCATATTTTGAATCGTTTCTTGTATTTTATATCTTTGCAGCTCTTATAAAGTTGTTGCAGTATGATTACATTTTTAATTAATGTGTTAAGTTAGTTGTGAATGAACAATCATTTGAGATTCAGTGTAATGTAAAATTGTTTTTACCTACAGATTTATAAATGTTTACATTGCAGTGAACATATACTCTTGATCATTGCGTGTTCATTGTTCATTTTTGAAAAACACATTTTTGGCCTTTATGAATTCTTCCAGTTTCTGACGTATATCCATCAGTGAATTGAAGTATGTGTATGATGAATTATTGTATGTTGTTTCTTTCAGTTAAGAACTCACTTGAAAAACAGCCATCAAAGTTGTAGTGTCATGGGTTACTTTTCGGGATAGACTATAGTTTATGGTTCAGGATTCTGACGAAATTTTGTGAGAAACTGAATTAGTATTTTTTATGAAAGTTTCGTGATGAGGATGCTATTTTCCTTCCCTGATTTTTCTCAGATATAACATTGTTAGATTTGATATTGAATCTCAAACCAGAGCAGTATTTAACTTCATAAAGGGACAAGTTTTCAGTTGCTGAATTGACACTTTTTCAGATGGTGAGTGGTAACATTAAGACTCCTGTTATACTTTGCATTTCAGTCAGCTTATGGAGAATAAGATTAGCACCATTGAAAGAGGAGCATTCCAGGATCTTAAAGAACTGGAGAGACTGTAAGTATTTTCAATTCCAAACTTATGACGACATAACTATATTTTAAAAAATACTTGCATTTCAAGGACCATGTCTTCAATTTCATGTCTTAGTCTTTGTAAGTTTACAGAAACAAGAAGTTGATAAAGTGATTTTCAAACTAATTTACGATTAGAAATAATAGAATTTTTGCATAAATAGTACTAACTTGTACAAGTTCAAAAATACAGACTTACTTTCCTGAGACATTTACTTCCTTGGTAACCATTGCTTTGGTACTTAGAGATGTACATTTTTTCTTATTTTTCATCTAGTTTGTTTTATTTGCTTATGTAGGAAGAAAGGTGGTAATTTTATTTGTATTTATGGTGCATTATGGAAAAGAAGAGTTTTGCTGATAGTTATTTTAGTTCCCATGCTATTGCTATGTGTGTCATTAGTGACACTGGAGGAAATATTTAAAGTTCTTAGTGATAAAGATTTGCTTTCTGATATTTAACACGTGGTGAGTATTGTTAATAACTGCTATTCACAGTTTTATTTCATTATTTTATAGTAGCTTTCTAAATATTTTTTTGCTGGAAAAAGAATTTAGTAGAAATAGAAGTAAGAGTTATGTTATCAAAACACATCATTTAACATTGATTGTTTTTTCCAAGAAGATCAAATGTGGACTTCAGGATTTAAAATACATTTTTATTTTTTCAGACACAAAATCTTATGGATTGTTATATATTACTGGAGGACCATTATTATTTTATGCCTATAGTGTATATATACAAAAGACAAAAACCTCTGCTGAAATAATTAGATAAAATACACAGTTTGTCATTTGAAATATGAATTACATATCTCCATATGTCTTGATAATTCAAGTTTAGTAGCTTTGCATTTCTAAGGGCAAATATCAGCTCTCTTAAAAGTAGCAACAATTATCTTAATGTTTCCATGCCTGCTTTAAGAGGCACTTTAGGTAAAAATAAAAATTTTATTTAAAATAGTGAAATATGAAGTTCATTTAGGGCATAGCACGTACTCAGATTCACTGGGCCCAAGGGCAAAAGTTAATTCTGTGTAATTGTAAATATAAAAGTGGCTTGTCAACTTCTAAGGTATTTGTAAATATAGGCTACATTTTTATAACCTAAAGTAAACTTAAACAGAGATACCTAATTTATTTTGCTATAAAATTTTGTTCATGAATAATATTACAATATAGGGATATAATTGTGGAATTCAAAATAAATTTAAAACCAGTACCTAGAGCTAGTTTTGGGGAGGGGATAAAAATAAGGTAAATATTTGGTTAAGTTTATAACAAAGTTTATAAGTTCATAAGCTGTTTCTTAATATATAAAAATACTCTGAAAGTATTTATTCTTTGATCTCTTTTATGAATAGCTAATTTCTAGTGAGAACTTGGCAAAAGTATTTTTAATTCATCCATTAAAAACTAAGCATTAATATAATTTAAATGTTTAGTAAGATGAATAGATAATTTAAAATTATCATTTAAACATTAACAGTTTTTTCATGAATAACTTTTATTTATTCATATATATGTGTTTAATAGTCACATATATACATTTTTCCATGTGAGAGACATATATGTATGTATATGTATATTTTTTTCTTAAACAACTTTGACACCATTGACGGATTCTCAGTGGCTTTTCATGAAGTCTGTATTTTGTTTATATTGTAGTTTTAAATATTTTCAGAAACACTGGAACAAACCAAACTTTCTCATTATTTTTCAAGCCACTTTGGAGTATCATTTGAACTTTCATCTTGAATAAATTAACTTTTCCTAAAAATTATTAACCAGATACCTTATGGTCTGAAATTCGATTAAAGTTGTAAGTAGGTACTATTTTTTGACTTTTACTTCTCCGGGAATGTCACTTCATCTCAGAACAATTTTCTATTCTACAGAGATGCAGTCAGATGTTTCAGAGTGGGAGGAGGATTTGTAATTTTGAATGAAAACTAATATATGTGCAGGACTTCTTTAAATCACCCCAGCTGTTGGCTGAGAGCAAATATTTCATATTTGTGAGGAAAAGCTGAGAAAATTCCTTTTGTTTACAACTGCCAAGTCCATCTGATGGAAGCACATTGTTATCTGACAGCCAATTCATCTCCTTGGGACTCTGGAATTCAAAACCATTTCTTAGGAACATTGTGGATACACTTTTCAAATATTTATTTCTTTAAATACATTAAATGGCAAGCAGTTTTGCTAAAGAATGCATTCAGGTTATTGTGGAACAAACTATTTTAAATTTTGTTCAGTATATTAATTAAAAAATAAAAATTAAAAAAGCTACCCAGAGAGTTCTATAATCAAATTACTATGGCCTTATAATAATATTATTATGGTATATATTCTTATTGTAGTAGGTGATGTCATTAACATCACACAAATTGTCTTTTTTTCCCCCGAAAGTTGCAAGAGACAATGTGATAAACAGGAAGTAATCAGTGAGTTAACTTTTAAATAATTATATCTTGTGTGAGCTTATATGTTTTTTAGCAATTTAAATGTGAGTTTTAAATTCAAACTCCAAATTATGAAAAGGTGTATAAATGCAGGTTTATCTTGTAAATGCCATTTATACTGTATATATATAATATATAATATGGCAAGTTAATTTTCTTTCTTTGTGTGAAGAACAAAAAATAAAAACATTAACTTTATTCGTATGCAATTTATGGTTCTAAGTTATCTTTTCATTTTAAAATGATAAAATCAGAACAATGCCAAATGATAATTTGTGAATATTTCAAAATTATAAGTTTTTTTCTTTTTATTTTATGTTGATAGAGTTTTAACTTGATCTAGGGAAAGAAGCCATCTGAGAACAGAAGATAAGAGCTGTGCCTTTTAGAAATCCAACTTTTAATCTCTAAGAAACAGGGTCATGTGATTAGGTTGGATTTAATTTTAGTATAGGATGAGAAAATCATTATTGGTAAATCAAAGCATTATAGCTACAAAAGAAACACATTTTTTCCACTTCAAAGAATTGATGAAATACAAAGTTATCAGTCAAAATGTCAAGAAGTAGATGGGTATAGAAATCCTCTCTCCCTTCCCCCCTTTTCTGTCTCACTGCCTCCTTTCCCCTCACTTCCTTCTTTGTATTGTATAGAGAACAACAGCAGATGATACGATGATCAGAATGTGGTTATGAATCATTGTAAAAGGAATAAGTTTTAATCACGCCTACACATTATGAGCACACAGTACTTCCTGTTTTGACAGTTTCCTATTCTACGCCCTGACCTAACATGTGCACTGGTGATTCCCGTGGATGCCCTGTGTTGCCAGTAGTACCTGCTTATCTGGGATGAGAATGAAGCCTTGAGAATGTGCCTCATGCAGATTGTATTAACAGGTCTCATATTGTTTAATCAAATGTTCAAATGAAATCTAATATAGTTAAGTGACTAGATAGTCAATGGAAATTAATGAAGGAAAAACAAACTACAAATAAGCTACAGTAAAGAAACATTTCAGAATTATCCTTCTTTATATTTCACGGAAGATGCCTGTGTATACTTGCAATAAAGTCTCCATGAAAAATTATTAATTCAAGGTATTTCTTGGTTAGTGTGTAATGTGTTAGAAGGCTAAAAAAATCACATTGGGACCCCTGACTTTTCTATGCTGGTATAGTTATGTTGTTCACTTATGTCTTATGGGATTATGCTGCAGTCATTAAAGTTCTATTTTATGGCCACTTCAGTGTTTCACTACTGCAAATCATCTGCTTTTGTAAGTTCCTGGATAATACAAATGCAAGAGTAGGAGAAAGTTTTTGAAAATTTTTTAAGGTTGTCCAAAAAAATTAGGGTATTTTGTCCGAAATGCAACGAAACACTCAATGCAAAATAAAATGCATATATGCCTAAGTTACATTAATGAGAACCAATAGCATACCATTGAAAACCTTGGATATTAGGTATTTCATTAACTTCACGGTCATACCCTTGCAATAAGGAAATTGCAGAAGTGATAAAGGCAAAGGCTTGGACTGCACTTTTTTTTCCAACCAATAAGTTGTAAAGGCGTTCCTATAAGACAATATTGCTTTAAACATTCCAAGTTTTGGTATCTTTGGATTTGAGATTACCTTTTTTCTACTAACTTTGTCATTTGATACTCATTTTTGCTTGAAAAAAAGAGTCCTGAAAATATTATTAAAATGAAGCCATGCAAAGCCTGTTCACTTAGCTATTTTAAAGTTTCTATCAAGTAAATACAAAGAAAATACTCATTTTAATTTAGAAATGTCTTTACAATAGAGCCTAAATTTGACTAAACACTATCCTCTCGTTGAAGGATATCTAAAAGGCACATGTATTTTTTGAAGGTGGTGCTGAGTTATTTCTCCCTGGATGTGCATACCATGCGTAGGCATGAGACAGCCAATGTGAGGCTGAGGAACTACGGCACTCTAGAATTTCTGTTGTAGGTCGCTATACATGAGTTCAAATAGAGAATATGTTGTGGAACAGGTCTGAAGGAAGGCTCCCCTTATCCCCTGTTCATCAAGGTGGAGAATCCCTCTTCTGACTCATCCTGCAAGTTTATAGGCAACACATAACACGTCCTTTTTCTTGAAGTAAGGGCAAACTAACAGTGCTAATCTCCTTGGAAAAGAATGCAAGCTCATCTTAAAAGAATTGTTCTCTGGCACCTTTATACCCAAGTTTAAAATCACGGCAGTTATTTTCTTGGGAAAGGCTCTTTAAGAACATCTCAAACGCAGCAAAGAGGCTCAGTATGTACATTGTATGAGATAAATCATGCACCTAGATGTTCAAGAGTGTATCACTATCTGTGATAGCCAAATATCAAATTATTCTCACCTGTTTGTAAGCAATATTGAATGATTTTAAATTACATTTACTGACTATGGTCTTAGAAGGCTTTAACGCAAGTGCACTATTAGAAGTTTTGCAGAACATTCAATCTGTCTGAGAGGGTTTCTCATGCAGCGTTTTTTTTTTATGGGCCTTGAAGTTGAACGGTGGTGAGAAGGCCTGTTTGCTCTTTGTGGACCGTTTTATAAATTCCGAAACAGCAAGGCTGTTTATTTTTCCCACATCTGTTTTGGGCTCATCCTTTGTGACAGTGTTTGCTGGATGCTGTGTCCTTTATACCTCCCGTGAAATGAGTAGTTTAGTTTGCACTGTTACAATGTATTTGTGGAAGCAACGAATGTCAAATATTTTACATTGAACTCTGTCTTTCATTCCTGTTGGATACCTTTCTGCCTGAATTATGCCTTCTAGACTGAATTTCACAACTTTCCATGGAAGGAGAGACTTTTCTGTATGGACTTTGTATATATTGCTCTTATCTGTTTTCAAAGCAATTTATATCTGCTGGACCAGGAGAAATATTGGTGAAAACACTTTCAGAATGAAAGTTTGGTAACAATAGCACTGATTTGGTTTTAATGCAATTGGAATCTTGCTTTAAGATAACATTAGCAAAAATTTGTTTGATTGTCTTCTTGGCAGTGTCTGTCCGCCCTGGATGCAGGTGGGGCCTCATCTCTCTGCTGCTGCTCTGCTCAGTGTAGATAACCTAGACTCCCCTCAGTGTAGGCACCTTGTAATTTTATATGCTATTGCCTGGTGTGTCCTATGAATATTGGCGGACACTCATTGGTTGTGCTATTGATTGTGCTTTCTAAACAGATACAAACTCTTCTACCTGCTTTTAAAACATTAGCTAGGAGTGGCATCAAAAAACCCTTGGTTTCATTTCCACTGTGAGATCTTGATCAAATTGCTTCGTCTTTTAAAACTGCAGTTTTATCATCATTAAAACAGAAACAGTTATCATATCTCATAGTATCGGTACACGAGTTTAGTAAGATAATGCACAGAGTTTCACAAAATGCTTGACGCAGAGTTAGCACGTAAGGAACTATTATTATTATACATTTCAGCATCTCCTTTCCTGTTTTTCAGAAGCTGAGTTTCGGAATTATTTTATCTTATTGAGCTAATAAAATGTGTCTATAATAAATTTGACTTTTAAATATCCATATTTACTATCATTTTCCTTCTGATTTTCTTATAGCATATCATCAATAGACGAGATGCGAAGTACAAAACCTTCTCCAAATTTTTTTCAGAGTATTTATCAAAATCTCTGAATATATAGAGAATATCAAGAAGTAAGGGGAATGAATAGGAAGCAACATTTTTATTAATAAGTTTTGATCTCCCTACCACAGAATATAAAGGGTGAAAATACTGATATCACTGCTGAAAATATAAACTTTATCTAATACTAGCTAAATGTTAAAAATCTTTGCTTTAAAAATGTTAGCGTAAAAGACAAATGGAAATTTACCTGAGAAGAAGGCATTTATGTTTGAGAAATAGGAGATTGTAAAAGATAGACTTTTTAAGGCAGCATTTATCAAATACTTGTCACAGATCAGGCGCATTGTAAATACCTTACATTTACAATGACAGGTAAATAGGAGACTTGCATTTTTTACTAGCTTTCGTAAAATCGTTTTCATTTTACATTTTGGATTGGGGTGAACGTTGCAAATGTTAATTGAATTGAGGTGAAAGTTGAAACAATAAGAGACCTCCAACCTCTAGTAATGGACAAGTCACAGGAGCAGCTGCCAGATAATAATTGGAAACAATGCTTGTCAATAATGCTTATGCTGCCCTTCAAGTTGAGGTTGTTAAGAACCTGCATTTCAGAGGCCAGTGGTCTTTAGTGTGACACAGAAAGATCATTCACCCCACTGAAGGTCACAGTCAAAAAATAGCCCATAGCACAGAGGCAACAGTTGCTGAGATCTTTCTTATCTTTACCCGAAAAAAATGTGTCTCAGAGACCCACATTACACACTTTTCTGAAACCATGAATTTCTATCCAGCGAATTTTCAGTCAGTCTCCTGAGATCTTGTGGACAGATTCCACCTAGCTGGTGATGACACAGAAGCTGAATATCACTGAATCTCTTATCTGTCCTTTGACACAATTGAGTATCCTGGCTGGGAACAATTGGTAATTGACCCACCTGGTCTGCTTAATGCAGCAAATTCATGTTGGTTCCCATAAATCCTCCTCTGAGATGCCCTTAATTCTCTACATGCTGTTTATCTGTTCTTGGTCTATTAGATGTTAACTTCTTTAACACATTTACATTAGAGTTATTATTATGCCACGCTCACCTTCAAGCTACTAAGAAGTATTCTGTGGTATTAGAAGAAGCTAGGTTACTTTTTCTCGAGCTGTGTTTAGAAATTGTTGTGCACCTTGATAGTCTTTAACTTAATTCTGGATTTTAAAAAATCCTCTTTAGTTTAAAAACTTAATTTCTGGTCATTGTATTAGAAATTCTGCTTAAATTTTTTTCCTTTATTGAATATTTTGGAAGAGTTTCACTTTTTATTTTAATGTTTGTATTTCCATTTATTCTTAGTTCTAATGGAAGAGGAAATAGAACAGGAAGCAAAAGTGTATTGATACTCTTTTAAAGAAAAAAAGTGGAATCATACTGTTTTTCTATGCGTGTTACCACGTCACCTATTATCTGCCTTTTTTTGTATGATAGTACTGTGTCTTATACACATGGTAGGCTTAGACACATTAAGGTCATTCATAATAATTTTCAAGAAATAGTGATAAATTACTTGAATTCTGAGAAAAATATTTTATATGTATTTTTGTTTTGCTCTCAATTTTAGGTATTTTAAATAGATCATTAAAATAGTGAACTGCCTATACAGCTAGTTTTTTTTTTTTTAAATAAAACTTGGTGTTTTATTTTTAGGTGATTCATTCATAGATATTTAGGAAGTGGGCTATGTAAAACTACATTTTTTCCAAAAAAAGATTGGTGAAAAGGAAAGTTGAGGATTACATTATTCTGAATTATTTTGAGGAATGTTTAGACTGTGTCTCTTTGAAAGGAGTGATTCAGAGGGTATGTTCTGGAGTCAGCCCACCTGAATTCAGGTTCTAGCTCTACTTTCTATGAGCTGTGTGCCTTCATCCAAAACAGCAGTGACAGTAGCACCTACTTATGGGGTAGAATGAATGTGATAATTCATGTAAACTTCTCAGAACAGTGACTATCACCTAGTAAGCTTAATATATGTTAGCTATTACTTTGGGAATGAATTAAGAACCACTAAGAACTTGAGAAAAAATTGAGAAAAGACCCTGCTTGCACCCTATCTGAATTATCTACTTTCTTACAATATCCAAAATGATACCAATGTAGACCCATTAACAAGAAATCTGGTAGCAGCCCTCCGTCACTTGGATATTTGAATTTGTTTCAACATATTGAATTCCTTCCAATTTCTAGATGATGTTGAGAATGGCATGGCTGGGGGAGGTTGAAGGAAGGGAAGGGAGGCAATTGCTGTATAGAGCACATGAAAGCAGGTTTGGTGGCGGGTCTTCGGTTATCTGGAGGGTGGCATAAAACCTAAGGTGGGTACCTTAGGGAGCATGCCTGGAGAAAGTTGCCTGAACATAAAATGCACATGCTAGGATTTTGCTGAACTATATCAAAATGCAAAGAGCAGTTTTTCCTAAGGACCTAATAAGTGCCCGGGAAGAAGGAAGGAAATACACAGATATGGCCTTTACACTTGAAGAGCTTGCAGTGTAGTGGGAATCAGACCAGTATGTGAATAAATATAATATAGTGTGAGGGACTCTTATTTATCAAATACTATGGGCATATGGAGACACAGGCAAGGGAGGAATCAACTTCATGTAGGAGAATCAGGGGAATTACACAGAGGATGTAAGAAAGTACCTTTTGGAGAAAAGGGAAAGCTCCATACAGAGAGTTGCCTCTGCAGGGGCTGGGGACCTGAAGGAGCGTGCTTGTTTTGGCTGGAGAATCATGGACGATGTTTGTTAGTCCAATGGTTTGGATCAGATTATGAAAGCACATCTCTGTCGTTTTAAAAATTGCAATTGCCTCTTTGGACAGTGGGGAGTCTTCCCTAGACAAATTCTCACTAGCCCTGTTGTGAATACTTGTAATCTATTTTTTCAGACACAATATAACAAGGTCATCATTAAGTTATATTTTATTGAAAATGTTTTATGGTAGACTCTGGAAGTACTCTTTCCTCAGAACCATGCCTGGCAAAGAAAAAAAAGAAAAGCTTTTGGTTTCATTTTACATTTAACCTTGTTATGTGCTTTATTTATCAAAATTAGTGTAGGTGAAAAGTAGTCCACCCTTTCAGTACTGATTTTACTATTTTCCCTCTGATTGTCTCAGCATACATTTTTATGAGCATACATTTTACTAAGTGCTGAGAGTATTTCTATAGATGACCAACTTCTTAATAATATGAGTTATGTAGCAAAAGACGGTAAGCATAGCTGTCATTGCCTCATGGCATTTTAGAGTTGGAAGAAGTTCTGAAGTTCACCTTGTCCAACTTTTCACTTAATGCAGAATTTCTTTTTATTACATTCGTTGCGGGGAAAAAAAATGCATAGCCTCTGCTTGAATATATGTGGAGTAAGGAGTTGAGAGCTTCCTAAAGCCGATCATCCCATTTCTTAATATCTTTTATACTTAGAAAGGTCTTCCTTATGATCTACTTTCTTGAGTTATAATTACTAGTGCTGTTCCTGCCCTCCAGAGACTAAATAACTGTAATTCTGCTCCCATCTGATGACCGTTTAAATATGTCATCATATTTAGAGGAGGGCAAGATTGATATGCCCTCTTGTTCTGCCACCTTAACATTTATCTTGACCACAATAAACACCTCAAGTTTCTTCAGTGTGATGTTAGTTTCTGGACGTCCTTACTCTCCTCTGGAGCTATAGCAGCTTATAAATCATTTAAGTGTGCATTTTACATCAGCTTGTCCTCATTTTATTTAAATTTGGGAAAAGTAGAGAGGATAGATATTTATTTTTACTGAAACGTTAAATTGTACACTTAAAACGAATGAGATTGGGATATGAGTACATGAGGGCTAGATTTTGCCACTCTTTAGTTAATGTGCATAGTCCAAAAGAGCTTAGTTATGTAGTACCGGGGCTTAAATTGAGTTAGAGTTGCAATCAGATTCTTTTCTAAAATATTTAAGACATCGCAATATCAGTTAAACATTAAGGAAAAAACATTACTTAAACATTTTTGCCCTCACTGTTAGTTATAACTCAGCCTTATTCAGTTAAGAGTCAAGAACTGTGGATTGCGGTTTTCTTGTGATTTTGCCTAGAGGTAGAAACCATGCTGACACTTTCTTATACATTTTTCTGAAACTAAATGAAAAGCTAAAAAAAATGAAATTTCCACCTCCCCTCAGTACCTTGGCTGAAAATGTAGGTCATTTGGGACAGCGTATGAATTATTTTAGGGCACCATTTAATATGGTATTTCTGCTGTATGTTGAACTTGCCTAACCTAGACACCAGAGTCTGAGTCCAGAAATCCTGTTTCATTGCATCTGTGCTGGTTGACTGATGTTGCAGGGGATGTGAATTTAGAGTTTAGGCCCCAGTAATCATCATCTGAGTAAGCACAATGGAAAATTGCTTTAAAGAGTCATGTAACAAAAGGTGTAACCAACTTCTGATTTTCAATGCTTGAATTCTCTTGAATGTCGTTTCATTCTTTACTGAAATACAGGATGAGGCATGACACTACCCAATCACAGTCTCATTGTTGGGTACTTTCTATGTAACATACGTTTTGTTTTTGTTTTTCTCAAAAGGCGTTTAAACAGAAATCACCTTCAGCTGTTTCCTGAGTTGCTGTTTCTGGGGACTTCGAAGCTATACAGACTGTAAGTAGACAGAAATAGTTATTGTTGCTTTGGTTAGTATCTTGCGTTTTATTAAATGTATTTTGGATCTGTTTCCTTGTGCTTTCCTGGAATCTATTCATCTATTCACCCGTAGATTAATGGATTAAAAGTTTGCCTTTCTTTCTTTTTTTCTTTTCTCTCTCTTTTCGTTTTTTTTTGGAAATTTATGATTGGTTTTCCAGTGGTTCCAGTTCCTTTGTTTGGTTAGCATTTACTGATTCGTGTATATGTTATTGTAATTGTATTATTCTTTTTTGGTCCTGATGGGGAGATTTACCTAACTTCTTTATGGAAACTTTTGATTAAGTTCTGAAGGGAAAGATTGCCACTGCACTTCCTCTTCAGAGGAAGTTGGCAGTGTTTTCTTGTCAAGTTGGGGTTTTTAATGTCAGCTTTTTTGATATTGTTTCTGTATTCACATAGTGTTTATTAGTCTGGAAATATTATTATAAGGTATTTAAAGAGGACTGTAAATTTCCTCTTAAATGTTCCTTTTAAAGCCAGAATTCCAAACTCTGCAATATGAACGACTGTAAGGGTTTCATATCAAATACGTCATTGACTGTTAACAGAAGTACTTCTTTGGAAGGAGCGTCATGTGAGTTTTAGGCAGAATCGGTTTTTCTTCCCTGGAATGCTTGTTCATTGACCTAATGTGCATAGTGAAAATATACTTTTAAAAGCTTTTAAAATTAGATTTTCAGCCATATGAATGATTTTGTGCAGATGGGAGATAAGCTACAAAGTGTTGGAAAAGTAAATAACGATTATTGATGTTTGTGGATGTTGTGAAAAATCGTTGGGATATATAGAATAAATTGCTCAGCCTGGCTCACACCTGGATGGTGGGGAAAGTCCCATATGGTCATGCTTGTGGGGTAAGTGAAGAGATTGCTTTTCCTGAACTTGACTTTGTAGCCACGGCTTCGTGGTAGCCTACTAGTTCAATATTGTTGTTATGAATTCCAGAAGTAGGAAGGCTCTCTTCCCACAGCCCTCCCCCCACATTGTATCTCATTTAGAATCTGTGTTAGGCCCTCCTCACACCTTAGCTGACTATAGAGAAAATTTTCCCAGCAGGCGAAGGTGGAACCAGCTACACACCAGGTCTTCTCTCTAGAGTCTGACTTTCCTGATTCTGTTCCCCTAAGGATAGCCAAAGTCACCTAGCAGTATTTCTCCTCTGCGTTGTGTTCCCTGCTGGTTAATTGGCCCAGTTTAAGTAAATTTAAAAGAATCAAATAAAGAAACCTTGAGACCGCCTTTTTAACAAGAATTCTCTAAGGGCTATTTTTACGAAGGAAACTAGATGTAGGCTGTTATGAAAATTATATGTATGAATATAAATTGATACTTGTATTTAATTATTTGTGCTTAGTTTGCAAGAAGGGCTACAGAGATGGTTTTAATAGATTCTACTCTCTGCTTTAACTTTTTTTCGATTGAGGGGATTTTGAAGAATTGATTTCAAAGCTAGTATACATTGAGTGCTATTAAATTACTACTTTGCTAACAATGTGTGTATAAAAACAATCCACGTTGTCTAGAAAATTGTCTGTTTCCTATGTAGCTATGAAAATATAATTTAAATGGAATGACTGTTATAGCTAGAATTAAAATTATTAAGCTGAAGAGAGGAAAATATAGGAAGTAACTTTAACACTGTCTCTGAGAAACTAGAATGTTTGATTTTTAGTCTGGAAGTACTGGGACTAATTTTCTTAGAGGGATTCAGGTGGTATAATAATCTAGTGCAGAATCACTTATCAGCGAATTATATTCTGTTTAATATTTTGCCCCCTTTGACAATGTCATATAATGGACCAAGGGATTTTCCCTTATGTTTTGTTATGATTTTATAACTTTATGAAGCTGCTGTATGAAAGAAGATGACTCAGAATCCTTATGTGAGTTAAAGAAACAGAACCCATAACACTATAAGGCAACATTTTGTAGTTAATTAAAAGCATGTTAACAAGTGGGGCGATAGGCAGCTAGAAAATGTGTTCAGAGTCATGTTGTGCCTGTTTGGCTCAAAGGATTTGCCCTGGGGAGTAATGGAAGATAAAATTTTGTTTCTGATGTGGGACTAGTTGCAGGAGGGACTTGAAGGCTTTGATTTCCTGAAGCTAGAGCTTGACGGCTTATTGTTCAACACTGATTGTGACTTGACACCTGACATAGACACTGGATACACATGGAAACATAGAGGTGTAATTTTTTTCTGCATCAGGAAAAAGGAATCTTCTTTTGAGTTGAGGCACTGTTCTCTCACCTGAATTAGACCTAGTGGATTGTTAGCAATGATCTTTCTCTTGAGAGGAAAGTTATAAGCTACATGTGACCAGTTTTTTATGATGGTGATCACTAATTGATTAAACAACCACCATTAAGAGTATTTAATAAATAAAGGAACAAAAGCATTTGAAGCTAGCTGCCTGTCTAGTTTAATTTCCAAGAGGAAGGATGCAAGTTCAAGTATTCTTCATATGATGCAGGTGCCTAGTAGCTAACCCGAAACAACTGTTCTGACAGATGGAAAAATATGCACAAATCTACATACAAAAATGTCCTTTAAAATGTTCATTTAAAAATGAACTTTTCTTTCACAAGAAGGATAAGTGACCAAACAAAAGATACAGGATTTTGGACAAACAATAGGACAATATGTTGTGACAGGGAAAAGTCGACTGGTGGTTGTATTTGCATATCAAATGGTCTACAGTTGCCCTACTGTATAATTCAGTAGAGCCATACACATCTAGAATTCATGAAAGAAACAAATTTAGATTTATTTTCTCTTTATAAATTGATGCATAATGCTAATTCGTACCTCCAGTTCTTTTCCTAACTTATTTTATCTTTTACCCTTACTTAATCCTATTGTTTCCTGATACATAATCAATGAAAAAGTTTACTTGTTTTACTATATAGTTCATACACTGATGTTTGACTTTTATCATTGTTTGCTTAGATTAAATGTAAGCAAACTGGACATTATACAGATTTTCTTTGTGCTTCTGTAATGAATAATCGCCATTTGACTCTTGGCTGAAAATGAGATGCCAGGTGAAGAAGCACACATGCTTTTTAAAAAAAAACTCTAAATGCAGTATAAAAGAAAAAGAGGGTACACTGTATATGAATTATGATTCGACACGGTTGGTTGCTGCTAGCGGCCAAATATGCTTTTCCTTTGCTGTCTGCTCCAATTTCTCTTTGGACGGGTTGAGAGAGCACTCCATGTTCAGGTCAAGATGTTTGCTCAGAAATAGTAGTACAGTTGCAGCTGTGTTTGTTGGAGCAGGAGACTAGTTTAAATAGCATTACCATTTATCCAGTCCATTAACAGAACTCTGTAAAATAATACCAACTCTGCATAAACTACAGGACAGTGTAATAAAATTACAAGCACTTGTTGACAGATGGAAAGTGTAAGTAAAGAAAAAAGAAAAGTAAAGGGCCATAGGTTGGAGGTTAAAAGAGACAGCACATAGTTTTCTTAGCTTATGTAGATACTCTGTCCTCCCCCTTTGCTTCTCCTCCAAAACTGAGGTTGCACTTTTATTATCAGTTTAAGAGTGGAGAACGTGATTCTCAGAACAATTAGGAGCTGGTTAACGGACAGAAATTTCAGTGACTTTTGAAATGGTCGATTATGATTGAAATTTATGAGTAGCTTATACAAATGCTCCTGAAAAACATAACCTTAAAGGTGACTTACCAGTTAGAGTTTGCAGCTACTCATCTGGGCTCATTAGAGAGGAATTTCATTGCTAGTACTGTGGTTAAGCATTCGGTTATAAATATTTGTTTTGTGGTTTTCAGTTTATTTCTTTGAGTATTATATATTTACCCAGACTTCTAACATAAGCTTAAGTAGCCAAACCACGTTGCAGAAACTCATTTTTCACTTGTATCTACTGAAACAAAACAAAACTAACAAACAAAAACAAAT
The DNA here is from genome assembly GCF_009873245.2 of Balaenoptera musculus. Classification (NCBI taxonomy): domain Eukaryota; kingdom Metazoa; phylum Chordata; class Mammalia; order Artiodactyla; family Balaenopteridae; genus Balaenoptera; species Balaenoptera musculus. Next base: position 93,206,369 of record NC_045789.1, on the reverse strand, counting down.
ATATAGGTCCCAGTGATTCATTTTTTTTACTTCTTTAAATAAAAACTCTTTATTTCTGGTTAACAAGTGGTGTTTACCTAGAGACCTTTGGAGCCACTAAATTATCTAACATTATAAGTAGGATTTTTAAAGCCAAGGACTCTTTTTATGACCTAGTGACTCCTTACCTGAGACAAATAAATTTTGAGCGCTTAATTCAACTGGTCAGGTCACAATTCCTTTGCTGTCGGATAGGATCACAGATTCTCCAAATACTTTTTGATGATAATTATTGGGAATATTTAAAACTTAAGGAAAACTTAATTTCTATTAAGGTAAAAATTGCTTTGTGAAACATAACAAATATACAATGAAGCTGTCCTTACTTCCATTTCTCATAGAAGGAGCCTTAGCTTTTGATTTTGGTTTTTAATAGTTACAAGGGTAACACATGCGTATATTAAAAAGGTTTAGGGGACTTCCCTGGCAGTCCAGTGGTTAAGCCTCTGCGCTTCCACTGCAGGGGACTCAGGTTCGATCCCTGGTTGGGGAACTAAGATCCCACATGCCTCGTGGCCAAGAAAAAAAAAAAAAAGGTTTAGACAATTCAGAAAAAGAGAAAAGTAAGTGGGGATAGAAATTCATGATCTCACCATTCAGATATAACCACTAGTATACTTGACAATTGTTAGTAGATTAGTTTTCTTTTTCTTTTAATTATGCTATAAATGCTGGTATACATGCATTACAAAAACATTTTTTTTAGTATCCCCAGGGTTTAGTATAAGGCTTGACCTTTAGAAAGCTCTCAGTGTTTGACGTATTGAATTAAATCTCCGTTGGGCTCAGGGTTTGTAACTTGAATGAGCAAATAGTAACACTGGGAAGGTAGTATGAATAATGGGGAACCAAATTAAATTTAAAGGGTACCTTGGCTAATTAAATGTTTGTCCCCTTAGGTTTTCTAAACATTGAAGGGTATTGGTAGACACTGAAAAATCAAAATGATCCATTTTCCACCTAAGCAAAATATACCTTAATACTGCACTTATATAAAACTAACCCCCCTCACCCCAGTTCTCTGATGCCAACTAAGTCTCAGGATTCTTGGATTCAAGGATAAAAGCAGAAGAGAGCCGTGGTGCCTGTGTCAGAATTCCTCTTGAATTAATTTCTGCCAGCTCTGATTAAAGTGTGGGCTCCTTAGAGGTGTCAGGTGTGTAGTTTCCTGCTTCATTTTACTCTTGGCCTGTTTGGCCCCTGCCACGGTAAATCTGACAGTGGTAGTGCAGGAATTGCAGGTTATAGTTGCCAAGGTTACTGTGGTCCCGCCAGATCGACGTCATTAATCATCCAGGGAGCTGCCGTGATAGCTGCCGCTGATCTCTGTTGCCAAGACTGCCAGAGAGCTTCAGGTGCAGAGAATAAAAGTTGTTCAGAGGTGGTATGTCTGTGTCATCATTTGATGCAAGGATACACTATTTGTATTGTGAATACTGATACCTTGCTAAGGGGAACAGATTGACTCCTTATCTTTGAAAACAAAGACCTCACATGAGAGAGAACACTTAGGAAGGTGTTAACTGTCAGTGATTAAAACCTCAAGTCCCTTATTATTTATTAAGTAACTTATTAATTACTTATTATTACTGGGCCCAAGGGACTCTGATCTTGCCACTTAAAAAACAGATATATGAGGAGTATTTCATTGCAAGAGATTACTGTTATATAACCAAAGGTTTGTTTTTAAATAGGTAGACAAAACGCTTCATAGACTGATAACTGGACACACTTCAGAGTAGCCATTACCACTTGCCACGAAAAGAAAATAGGCAAGCCATTGAATAGGACTTTTGTTTATAAATCAACATGCAATCGTATGATTTAGAAGTTATAAAAGCAATGAAGATTAAGACTGTATTTGAGATTTTTGCCAGGCTTCCTGTGGGTAGTTTTTACTTTAAAGGGATCACTAATAAAAGGCTTGTTGCTGGAGAAGGTCAGAAATTGGCAAGTTTCTACTATTGCCAAGCCACCAACTAGACTTTTTGAGTGTGAAATCCACAGCATAGGTCCTGGCAGAGGAAAGTCAAGTGCAGGAAGGTCTTTCCCACTCAAGTGCACTTGTTTAAATAGTTGCTTTCCCAGATGCAAATGTTTCTGTTTCCACCAGCAAATACTCATGGTTAGCCAACTTGAATTTGGTGAATCCTGTGCTAGATGCAGGGGAGAAAAACTGGCATGGTGTGTGGCCCTCTGTAATATGGGGCATTTGTGGACCGCAACCATGGCTAACATCTGACCTGTAATATGTAAATTAAAGCCTACAATGTTCATGGAGACTGACTGTGTTTTTTTCGAAAGATGAATTTAAATATATGGTTCTCATGTCAAAAAGATATTATTCAATACACATCATCAGGGAATATTTTAAAATTCGACTGTAAATCATAAAATTGCCACTGCCATCTCAAGATTATAATTTGGTGACTGAAGTTTATATAAATATTAATTCTAGGAACAAGTGTCCATAGTGTGTTAGTTCTAATGAACTAATTTTAATGTGTTTACATTATGTTTTAAGACTCTGAAATCAATTTATTTTATGAGAGGTTGCATAAAATACTTGTGTTTAAATGCCTACTCAGATATTAGTAGCTTTGCTATCTTTGTCAATCAGTGGACACCTCTGGAGATAAGGTTCCTTATCTGTAAAATGGGGATGATATTTACCTCCTGGGAATATTTCAAGTCACAAGATAAATTCTGTATTCAAAAGAACATCGTCAACTTTCCAGTATGATAGAAATGATGCTTGTAGGATTATCATCCTCTCATTGCAAAATGGGATGAAATAATAGTCACACAGATGTCCTTGCAAGTTGCCCACAGTCAGCAAATCTCCCAGTTCTCTTTCACGTCTCTCTTACATTTATTCTCAGTGTAATAACACATACATAAGCGTAACCACATTAATTTTTTAACACTGCAAATTAGCATAAAATGTGCATTTGCATCATTCCAATTCTCCTTACTTGGCAACACAAGTTACATTAAGGCCAGAATGTTTTTAATGAGATCTCTTACCCACTCCCAGTTGATGATTCATATAATTTTAAAACTCTTATATAAAATGAATCAAGGATAGAAAAAGAGGCTGTGATTCAGGAACTATTTATGTTAGTCCACATATTAAATTGTTGTTTTAATGATGTGTTGTCTTGAATAACAAAATGAAGGAAAAATACGTATTAGTTAGAAAATGCTGAGTAAACTCCTTAAGGTATAGGTAAACTATATTGAAAGTTATTTAGAAGATTTACGTACGTTGCTAAAGAACATTTTTATCACTAAGATTTCAGTTTTAAAAACAATATAAAAGAATTAGTCCATTGAACTTGTAATATACAAATATGATTTGATCTGTGGAACATCCGGCCACCTTTACATAAGCTGCATGTGTGATTTTCAGTGCACTTTTAGACTAAACATTTTGTCAAAATGCAGTTCAAATTGCAAACTGTTCAGCACTTTGGATTTAAACAATGATTGGTAATGAAATAGCTTTGAGCCTGAAGTTATTTTTGTTTTGTCTGTTTATATCGTAACTCCAATACTTTTTATATGTACATAAGCTTTGCAGTCAGATGAATGTGTATATGTCCTCTTCATTACCTGTTACCCACAACCAAGTTATTTGCTATCAAGGAATTATTTATAGAGGGTTAACCTTAAAACATTTGATAAATTGTGATATAAGAAACTTAGGGCAAGAGTTTAAGAAAGTCTAAACTCTAGAGAAGGAAGCAATGAAGAGTAAAAAGTCCAGTCTTTGGCAATACCCATGGTCTAGGGTACAACATAGCTGTGTGAAATGTTATTAAGAGAACATCTGTGCCTCTTGAAATGTCCCCCAAATAAATGTGATCAGCTAAGTATGGCAACTTGATTTAAGTGTTTTTTTAAAAAAAAAATGTAAAGAAAAGAGAAATAAATAAGTCTGGAAACAGAATGGAAAAAGATAGCTTTGCCCCTTCATGATAGGTTTCTTCTACTAGTGAAAGATTAAAGCTTGAAGTATGTGAATAGCTGAGAATAGCACAGAGAAAGGTTGATTGCTTCCCCTCCAACAGTTCCAACTGATTGAAAAAAGCCTAAAGTTCTGTTTGTTCTATGTCTTAAACCATCAGAATTCTCTTTTAGGACCAGAGGAATGCTCTGGAGGAAAAGAATCCAAGGATAAAAAGTCATTGCAAGCCAACAATTGTTCCTAATCCTCACAAAATGCTGGAGAAATTAAATTTATTCTTTATTGCTCAAAGTGTTACCTAGGTCACTGGGCGATGGGAAAATTGCACTGGAAGTGGAGTAGGCGCAAGCTTTGTTTTGTGTCTAGATGCTTAACCTTAGACACGACAAGGCATCTTAGAGTGTGGTGGGAACTTGGTTCAGAGCATTAACACCGAGACTTTTATTACCCAGGATTTATAATAGGCTGTGCTGTCAGGAGATGAAAATGTTGTGTTTACATTGCAGTGTTAAATGATCATTTAATTAACACCTAAGGAAAAAAAAAAGTTGTGAAATTCTTAGCAGCTTTTATTGTTGGTTTCCTGGGAGGTTTTAATATCCGAGTTTCATTGAGATTTCTTTTTGTTAGTAGAGACACAAAAGACATTATACACTTTTTAAGGAAAACAAACAGTTTAACCTTGACCCTTTTTTTCCTAAAATATTAATTTAAATTACATTCTAAATCTGGTGTGCTTATTTAAAAGGTTTCTAGATTCGTATCTTAAAAATATGTCTTAATTAAACACTTTATTTCTATGTAAACATCTGGCATTTAAATGTTATTTAATTTACATTCTAAACTTTCTGCTGTAAAACATTTGAAATTGCCAATTAATTTACCTTAGGTGTAATATATTTACAGTATTAACTATATGAATTTTACATCTTTTAAACTACCACTATAGTTACATTGTTTTAAGAATGAGGGTCAAAATAGGTAAACATTGTCAAATGATTCTACGGGGGAGGGGGGGAGGTACATTGTTATTATATTATCATCATCATTATGTAATTAGAGATCATTACTCTGATATGATGCAAGAAATTTATACATAGACAATAGGAAGAATGATGCCATTAATATGAAAATTCAGATTTACTTCATTAATTGCTAAAAGATTTGATGCTATCAAATGCCTTCACTTATTCCTGATCTTTTATAAAAGCAATTCCCTAAGATAGAGTGGCCTTGAGACAAATTGATAATATTTGGAAAATATAATATGTACTGTCAAGGGCAGCCGCACACTCAATAACACTGTCTTTTTCTAAAAGAATTATTAAAAACTTTATATCTGTTACTTCTCATTTTATCTAGGTAGGCAACTTCATAGTTAAATATATGAAATATTAAAAAATATTTGTTAAGTTACTTGCTGTTAAAGTAAAATCTTTCTTAATTTTTCCAGAAATGATTATACCATTATAGTGTAGTTTTTGTAAGTACACTATTTTTATTCATGTTGCAGCTAAATATGTTTATTCCCATTTTTTTTTAAGTTTAAATTCAAATGCCTCAGGATAAAACCTGCTTTCTGTATTATTCATGGTAAAAGAGTGCAAGGAGGATTGAATGTTATTAAAATCTCTTAATAGAACACTACCAAATGTAAAATAGATAGCTAGTGGGAAGCAGCCACATAGCACAGGGAGATCAGCTCGGTGCTTTGTGTCCACCTAGAGGGGTGGGATAGCGAGGGTGGGAGGGAGGGAGATGCAAGAGGGAGGGGATATGGGGATATATGTATACGTATAGCTGATTCACTTTGTTATACAGCACAAACTAACACACCATTGTAAAGCAATTATACTCCAATAAAGGTGTTAAAAAAAAAAGAATCTCTTGCCCTGCTTTGAACCAAGAATTATATTCTCGTTCACAAAATACTACTCAGCATTACATAGCCACTCTGTACAATGTTATATGCTCTCCTTACTTCTATCAAGTTTCAGCATTTCTCTAAAACTTTTCTCTTTTTTTCTTAAACCACATTGATTATTTTTTCTTCCCAAAGCTGTTTCTCCATCCAGAGTCTGGTAACAAAACCCCCAAGTAGGAATATTGCTTTAAATGTTATCTCCTTTACATACGTACCCACCTTTTGATTGAGGTAGTTATAAGACACAAAATGCTCAAAAGTTAAAGGGTATGAAAGAGAAAGAGAAAGAGGAGTGACGATATCTGGTTACTTAACATACTGGATAACTAGTATATTGTAAACGATGTAGTTCTTTATACCAATTGAAATTCCAAGCCAACTAGGTGCTGTGTGCAGATGTGTGTGTGTGTGTGTGTGTGTGTGTACAGTTGGAGATGGGGATACTGAGAGCTAGGGAAACATAAATATCTTGTGAATGTTCAAAAATGTTTGAAGAGTAAATAGGTAGGGAAATTATAGGAAATTTCATTTAACAGATAAATTTGTTGCTTTTACACTAAGAAAGCAACGATATGCTCTTATAATGAGAAAAAGTCAGCGTTAAAATTTTATGCATTAATTATTTGGAATCTCTAAGTAGAAACCAAGGAGAAAGATTTCAGGATTTATTTTAGATAAAGTCTCCAGGTTTGCCTCTTAAAAATAGTAATAACTATTCTAAATACAAACAATTACACTGTAACAAATACGTTTGATAGTTATTCTATTGAAACTATTGCTTATAAGAGATTGGGAGATATAATATCTAGAAATACTGTAGTCCACTCTGCGGGGATTAGGTAGTTAAAATTAACTTCCCTTTTGCGTAAAACTCTTTTGCCTGACTTTCATTCCCCACGACAATCTAGTTCTGCTTTAGACTTTAACTTTCTCATGGCTGTCACAGCATATATGCTATGTTCCAGGCAAGCACGTTTTCCTGTTACTGGTTGGAAATTCCCAGCACATTTCTGGACTCCTTCCTTGCTTCCAATTTGGAGTAGCCTAGTCTGCCATCCCCATGTAAGCCTCACCTCCTCTATCAAACCTTTCTCAACTGCTTTCGTTACCTCCAAATGATCATTAATTATAATGTAGTGGTTCTGAGTACAGACTGTTGACTCAGACTGCCGAAGTTTGAATCACTTAATGGGTAAACTTGGGAATGTCACTCAATTTCCTGCCCTGTGCCCCGGTTTTCCTTCTTGTAAAACGAGGATGATAGTTAGAAGTTACCTCATGGAGGTGTTGTGTAGAATAAATTATTCACTAAATGAACAAAGCTTAGTATGATGCTTGACGATAGTAAGTGCTAAGTATTTTTTTTTTTTTTTATTATTTAGGCTACCATGATTATTATCTGTCTCATACAATGTGCTGTTAGGTATTATTTTCTATTCATAACATGTGTTAACTTTGCCAAGACTCCTGTCTTACATTTGTCTTTGTTTTACATACAGCATCTAGCCTAGTGCAGGCTGATTAATAAATACTTTCCAACTGAATGCTTGATGGAACTTTGCTTGAAAAAGACACTAACAATAGTTTGAATTCGGAATGAAATATATGTCATGTGGATCAGAATTCAAAAGACATACTAGTTGTATTCCTAACTCTGCTGGTCACTAGCTGCAGATGCTAAGCCAAAGGTACTTGATTTGAAGAGCAGTTTCTTGGCTTATAAAAGTATTTGGTAGTTCAGATAAGAGAGGGACAAGAATTCAGCATAAGGCCTCCTGGTCTTTAGGGAATGCGCAAACATAACTGAGGGAAGAAGAGGAAATAAAAATATATCAAAGATTTGCTCTAGCTGTTTTTGCAAAAATGTATAGGGAACTCTTCACGGGACTTGCAAGAATTATAATGGTGGAATTATTCATGTAATAAACCAGGAATAAGATGATGAGATTGTGGATGAGTGATTTTGAGATTGTTCTCTTTCCTATTAGCAATTTAAAAAATAAAAGCAGTTTCTGTATGAGATAAATATAACCCGCTTACATTTTGCGTGGCTTTGCTATTAAATGTAAATTGTTTGAAGACTTAGGTTAAAAAAAAAAAACAATTGAAGGAGATTTGGGAGATGTGATGGTTATGAAGTATTAAGTGGTTATCCTGATACTTGATAATCCCTCAATATGAGATAAGTGGTGTGTAATTGAAGTAATTTCAATAATCACCTGCCTCTCAAACATCACTAATGGTAGCATAAAGAAATGAGTTAAAAAATCAAAAAAGGCAAATCAAGGGAGAATAATGGTTGACGCAGGTGTTTATGTTCGTACTTGTGTTATCTTTGGATTTTAACAGGTTTGTGAGCAGGGGCCTTCATTTTCTGTAATTCACCGTACTAAATGGACTGTGCACCCTGGACAATTAATTTTCCTGACTTTTTGAGGATAATAGAATGTATAGAACCCAAATACTCTGAAGGCAACTGAAATCTGGAGTCTGTTTCTAAAAGACAGGCTCCCTCTCAGAGTTGGTGTGGTTTTCTTTCCCTGTCTTTAAGGAGAATGAATTCCGCACATAATAGTTTCAAGAAAAGTTGTTAATCAGGTACTCCAAGTGACCACCCTGGATTCTTCTTTTATTGCAGAGTAACTGATGGAATGAGAAGGCAACATAGTTACATTTGATAAAAGGAAATAACCTTTTTTCCTCTCCCCACCCACCATGTAATCCTCTGGAATTTAGTTGATGCGGGAAGTTACTGCAGCACGGGAAATTACTGCAGCAAATAGCCTGTTTGGAAAAGCTAAGTTGGACGAACAAGAATAACACTTGTAGCTACAGTAATTACATTAAAAATCACAAAGTGTATTACTCAGAGTATTTCAGGGCAAGAGTTTTCACCTGAGGGGGTCTGGAAATAATTTTTCTTTTATTCTTGTTAATCTTATAGCAAAGAATTACACAATGGGCAGTACCACTGTTATCAACATTATTTTTTGTTCTTTTCTGAGTTATCAGATATCATTCTGTTGCCTAAAATGGGATACTAGATCAAAATCAGGTGAAGAACTTGACCTCAATATGACAGAGGGGCAAAAAAGAATCATACTTAAAAAGGAATGTTATTAAAATGGACAAATGTTATTCTTCAACTCTTTCCCATTCAAAAACCATACACTAATTTAAAGAGAAGAATGATATAAATCAACAATAATAGAGTCCAGATATTTTAATAATAAATTGCTTTATAATAATAAATTGCTTTTTAATAATAAATTGCTTTATTTTCTAAATTAAGTGATCAAGTTGAATAACACTATTAAAGTATAGGTAAACACGTTTTGCTAGAGATTTAGCTATTTCCAAATAAATGTTATATTCACATCATCAGTGTGATGTGTACTTACAAGGTGTACTTACTTTCGTTGTATTTTTATAAGATGATTCAGATTTAGATTATTTTTTAGGTATAGGTCTTCTCCCCAATTCTCAAGCATATGTTATTTTAGTGCCTTGTGTTTGTTGCTATGCTGATTATTTTATATGTATTATATTTCAAAGCAGTGATTCCTAAAATGTGCTCTCCAGTGATCCAAGAGCAAAGTATTCTGTGGTCAGATGTTTTGGGAAATAATGAAAGTCGTATCCCCTGTGGTGACTGCCGTGGACACTTGTGTGTTAATCTCCAAGGCATCTTGCAATGAAGAAATCTGTTTAACTTAAAAAATTTGTTCCTCAAAGTTATTTGACTATACAGGCCCCCCTTTTCCCTACTTCCCCCACTAACACTAGTTAATCCAAATAGCAAGAGCAGCCTTTACGTGTTCCAAAAAATAACTACTTTTTGTTAATTCTCATTGAGAGTTTTTAAAAATAAAAACTTTTAGTCATGGACTGTTGAAATTTAATATTATTTTTCTTGTGCCAACATGGTCAGGTAAACAACTCTTTATAGTGCATTGGTCTAATAAATCTGTTCTTTTCAGCCCACCTTTGAAAGTAAACTTGGCATTCGTTTGTTAACTCTAGGGACAGAGAAACTTAGATCCTTGGGTAAGAATTTTGATATCTTAGCACTGGTATTTGCTTATGTGTGTGTGTGTGTGTGTGTGTGTGTGTGGTATATAAAACCATTTGTTATATGTATACACACACGCACACATGTATAAGCAGATACCAGTGCTAAGGTATTGAAATTCTTAGGCAAGGATCTAAATTTCTTTATCACACACACAGTGCCACTCAACTCTGTTTTAATGACTGAGAACATTTGATCACTTAGCTCTTTCTCTTTTCCCTGATTTTGTCATTGTAACACCTGAAGCCTGCTGTGCACAGCATTCTTTAGCAACACAGGGAAGTCTGCATCCTCTCAGCTGGGTGTGAAGCTGCAGGAGTCTTTCTCACTCCACAGAGTGTTGGAGCTAAAAGTATTCTATATACAATTTGTAGTTGGTCAACGGACTTTGAAATCAACATAGAGTTTCATATGTTCAGTATTTTCCACCAAAACCCATGTCTCCAAGGACTAAAGGACAAAATAATTTAGACTAGATTAGGTTAAAGACAGGAAAAAAAGAAAAAAGAAAAAAAAAATAGTCTTGAAATCTCCTAAGACAGTTTTATACCTGATAGGTACCTCTCAACAGGATACTTACACTGGTCACTACAGAAAATTGTTGTCCTTTCTGTTAGTTCACCTAGCATGTTGCTTGAATGCCAATTCTTATTTATATTAAATAGGGAAAAGATATCAAAGAAAACACCAGGTTATGGCTAAAACAAAACTACTTCAAAGCCTGATGAAATGGGTTTATTCAAAATAATCACTTCAAATTATTCAGCATTTACAAACACATTCTTCGGATTTTATTACAAGCATAAAAGTAATCCATTGTGTCATAGTTTGGGTTCCTTCTGTGTGAGGAAACCGAGTACCCCAACCCTGTCTTCCCACTTCCCTGTTTTTCTTTTATGCTCCATCACCATCTATCATGTTGTGTGTTTTACTTATTTATCTGGTTGTCTTTCCCTTCCAATTAGAACGCAAGTTTCATGAAGGCAGAGCATAGTAGTAGGTGCGCAAGAAATAACAGTTGAATGAATGAATACAGGTTTTGCAACAGACTGCCAGGATTTGAAGCCTAGCTTCCAAGCTTCCTAACTGTGTGACTTGGAGCACGTTACTTAACCTCTCCACCTCAACATCCTCTTCCTTAGGTGGAAATAATTAGAGCATCAATGTCACCGAGTCATTGAGAGGATTAAAATATGTAACCTATCTGCCAGAGTTTAATTGATGTTAAATATTTTTCACAAAAACAACTCTTGAATGGGTTAAGGGCCAATAACCAAACATTTACCATTATCTATTAAAATGATTTGTTATTGCTTTTTGATTTTTGACTGAGTCTGCCCTTCCCCCCACCCCCCTCTGTACTAGAATGGGAAGCCTAACTGTTCAGAGACACATCACAAGCTGCTTGTTCTTTCCTCTCCATTTTCATGGCGTTCTCTACCTTCGCAGTCCTGCTTCTGGAATGTTGAAAGTCCCGCCTGGCTTTGCTACTAACCAGGCACTGCTTTACTTCCTGTCTGCAGAGACTGCTGCCATTCAGAGGGTGCCACCCCCCCCCCCCGCCCCGGGGAAGAGGGGTCCTTCCTTTGTGTAGCTGTGCAATACCAAACAGTAGATACCTGCCAATATGCAGGTGTTTTTAGTGACTTTTTACCATGATTAATCCATACACCTCTAGCCTAGGGAGTTAAAGATATTTGACTAAGTCTAGTATATTATAGAAATAGTTTACTTTTTATATTATGCTTATTAGTTTGTTAACAAAATCCCCTCTGTAGGTTGTACACCCCTCCAGGGTTTGGGCACTTTCATCTCTGTCACCATAGAGCAGTTTTCACAGATAGTGGACATGCACATATTTGTAAGCTGAAATAAAAGTGCGGGCAGTACAAGCACCCACGGTCATCTGGCCAAATGAGCTACCAAACGCATCTGCAGTTTTAACTTCTTAATATCTCTGCATTTGTTCTCCCTTGATAGTGTTTAAATTTAAAAAGAGTAGCAATTAGTAAACTTGTTCAATCAGCATATCTTATGTCAATGTAAGATATGCACTTAAACGTAGGTGGCTTTTTGTACCAATTTCCTCCCTGTGATACTGAGTGTCTAGAAAAGGCTATTCTACAGCATCTTTGATAGCATTTATAAATTCTTTCCTAATATTTTACACATTTGTGTGTGTGTCTGTGTGATTTTGTGTAATTTGCAAATAAAACAATAGTGCTACTGAATTAACTACAAAATTGAAATTGCTAAAATAATAGGAAGCAACTGAGGCGGCTAGTTTCGTCTCATCATTTTGTGTCCTTGCTTGGGTTGCTAAGGCACAGCTCACCCATTTCGTGTGCTTCCACAATTCTTTGCCATTCTAGAGCATGTACTTCTGACATTTTGATTAGGCTTTTGTGTTTGGTCACTGTATTAAATCGAGCAATTTATTCCTTTCCACTTAAATTGTCTTCCCTGTACAAGGGATGGAGAGGAATTCACAGCGCCTGCACATAAAAGGCCATTATCTTATCTTAGCAAATCCAGCCCTATAGAGACAGTGCATCATGACAGCTCAGCTGGGAAGCTGGGAAGGGAAGTGTAGCAAGGAGGGTGAGATAGTGAGTGTAAGTCAGTGGTGAAGCCTATGGCTGGGGTGGTGGGAGTCCATCAGCAGCAGCAAAGGTTAGCACCCCTCTGCCGATCCTGGCCTGATAGACCATTTAGCAGACAGACTGAAGTTTGCACCCAGGGAGTGTGCTCTGCCTGTAGTCTTGATTTAGTTGTAGCTTGTACAAACAACTCAGGAGACCATATGACACTGTTATTCTTCTTGCCCCAAATCAAAGCACCGTTTTTTCTTTTTTTTTTTTTCATGGGATAAACACACTGATATTTCGTGTGTATGGCCAGAGGCAGGCTGTAGAACAAGTCTGTAGAAACTTTGGTGCTTTACTCTAATACAGCCTTCATTCCACAAAGAAATATTTTCTGATTGAAGGAAGTGGTGGTGATGAGGGTGGAAATGTTGAGGTCAGCTGTGTCACTCTCATGGATTCAGCACATGACCCAGGAGCTCTTCTCAGAGGTTTTATTCGTATTAATAGTTACTCACCGGATCTTCAGCAATATGAAGGGGATCCAAATTACAGATGGGAAAACTGAGACCCAAAGAGATCATGTAATTTGCCCAAGTGGCAGGCTGGCATTTGATTACAGTGCAGTGCTTGTTACCACATGTTTTGACTGGACAGGGGTCAAGAGTTTCCTTTAATTAGGTAAAAATGCTACAAAAGCCATGATCCTTATCATCTATTTAAAATCTTCACGGTGTTTGATGCATTGTTAATTCTTCATAGGCGCTTATAGAGAGCTTGTTCTCCTCTGTCTTCCACTCCTCCCATCACTAATCCAAACCTGAAGCTTCTTGTCACCTTGACTCATTTCCTCTTCCTTTATCCGTACTCTCAAGTTCTGTTGATTCTAGCTCCTGACAACCACACCCATCCATCCTCTCCTTTCCCTGTCTTTAGTTTACTTCCTAACTAGGGTCCCCTGCTCCAGGATTTCTTCATCCAGAGGTACCTTCTTAAAAGTACAGCTTGGATTAGGTCCTTTCCCCAGTCAAAAATCATTTAGTCTATAAGCATAGCAGTTTAGATTTAGCAAAACATTTTCCCATGACAGTCACAGGAACTCAGATAAATACATATCACTGCTTCAATTGTATAGATGAAATAACTGTAGCCTACAGTGGTTAACTGGATTACTAGCCCACTGTAATAAGGCTGGTAAATAATAGAACAGTTACTTTTCTCTAAACCTTTACTAACACCAGGGTCTGTATTCTAAACTCCTACCTTGGCTTTCAAGTTTCCTCAGTGGTCCTAATTTATCATTCTTGTTTCCTGATGTTCTCTTATTATACCGTGTACTTGAAGAGTTATAATTGTTAAGTCAGCTACTGTTGAGCCTGTGGACTTTTGCCTCTGGTATTTCCTCTGCCTTCTTCATCAGGCAAGCTTCTATTCACTCTCCAAGATCCAGATCATGCCTCTTCCACAGTGAAGGCCTCCTTGATTTCACCCAGGAAAATGTGACCCCATTAACTCAATGCCTCAGGCAAACAGTACTCTCCATTTAGAGGTCACAGCAGCCTCACACAGATTATCCCTCTTCCTTCTCCTTTACTACCTGACAGAATACCGCTCACCCCCTTTTTTGATAACAGTATGCCTTACGTCTCAAGAGGCTGTTATAGCAGAGGTCATACTTTAGTTATCTCAGTCACCTTAGGTCCTGGCCCAAAGTTGGGACTACTTTGTTGACTAAACGCGCTTACATGAAGACTTTCGTAATGAATTCAAATGAATTCTTCTCTGAGGCTTTTTTTGGAGTGCTTAATCTGAGCCTGGTCCCTTTGCAGCCCTGCCTCATAGTTTTTCTTAGGCCTCTGTTAGTTTTATGTAACAGTTTCCTTTTATCACAGTTAATTTTTTCTTCTCTCTCTCCTTCTAGAATCCAAGCTTCTGGTGGCAGGTTCTAAGTCTTTTTCATTTATATGCCTTCCAAAGCACCTACTGTATCACTGAGCATGTAGTAGGGACTTGATAAATGCTTATTAAATACATTTAGTAAGGACTTTACATTCTTTTCCTCCAAGTCACATTTCTATCGTTGAAACAGAACACTTGTGTCTGAAAAAAAAAAAATTTTAAATCAGTAATATTGTATGTGATTTTTAAACAGTTCATATTTGACAGAACCAGAGCATGTTTATGCAGACTGCTAAATCAGTGTCCAGACAAAAAAACCCTGCAGTTGTTGTATGCCATCGTGTTTATTATGGGAATGTTATGATGTTAATTTATTTTAGAATTTAAAAAATGGCAAGTGAGTCAGCATGCTATGGTAGAGAGAGCCAAGATTTTGTGGGATGGAGTTCAAACTCTAGTTTTAGCAGTATGCTGGGTGGGAAACAGTCTCCTGACCTGGTTTCCTTACCTGTTAGGGGAAGATAATATACTACATATGTTACTGGGTTGCTGTGAAGATTTAGTTTGTGGTGTCAGCAAAGTGCTTACTCTTAATAAATTCTCAATAAATATCACTAGTTATTAGAAACACTGACACTTCACTGAATTCACGTACTCTACACATGTGCTTGAAAATGAGAATATTTCACTTTATTTTCTGAAATGCTGTCTACCCAGGGTAATGTTTCATGTCAGCCAGCTTATTGTGGATGCTTTTGGAAAAGCTCTTCCATTTCAAAGTCTTGTTGAATTCCTCAGTAAGATGTAAAATAGGTGGTTGTGGTTGGTGGATTAGTTATATGGTTTCAGTTGCAAATGAATGACACCTGTCTGAATCTGGCTTCAATAATAAGGAAAATTATGATCACGCAGAGCAAGAAGCTTAGAGGTAGCATTTCATTTTTTTCCTCTCTCTTCACTTTTCCATCCTCGAGGGCAGCTTATCCTAAGGCTTTGCTCCTGCTCTCAAAATGGCCATCGTTTAGGCCTTCATGTTGGAATCCCACTGGTTCATATGCAGTGGGAGAAAGAGGAAAAAAGAAGCGAGAGAGAAAAAGAAGAAAAGGAAAGACAGAGAGAAGGGAGGCGGTATTTCCTCCTGCCCAGTGGATTCTAAATCCCTTCTTTCAATCCATTGAAACAATTTAGGTAAAGTGTATAACTTTAGAACAAAGGTTGCCAAAGAAATGGCATGTAGTGATTGATTTAAACTAGTTAAGATATCTCTCTGGACTTTTGGATGGATGGGTAAGTGAATCAGATTAGGATTCTATCAGAAAAGAGGAAGGGGCGCTGATTGATGTGAGGAAATAATCAACAGTGTCTGCTACAGTTAAGAACTTAAAAATTTTTAATTGTTCATTTGATTTTACTGTAGGAATTTAGAAAAGTTGCTATTATAGCAACTTTTAGTTTCAGCGCATAAAACTGAACCTCTTAGATTTGTTGATTTATTTGTGCTTCATTTTCACATGTAGGGATAATAAAACTTACCTTTCAGGTTTTTGAGATGATTAAAAATGAAATGTGTGTAAGGCCCAGCACATAATACAGACTTGCGTTGAGTAGTTGCACTTGTATTTTCTTGGTCAGAATTTCTTTATTTCATCTTTGTCTCATCTGTATTCCAGTTTTCCATTCCAAATATTTACAGTATGAATCCGCACAGGTGCCTGATTGTCACATCTAAGTTTGTAAACCCAAGAAGAAAACTCATCAAGTTCTTTCTTTAACAAAACAGTTGACCTTTTATAAACTGTATAATCATGCAATCTCCTATGATCCTCACAGCAGCCCTGTGATGTAGATATCATTTATGCTATTTTACAGATCTCTTTATTTGCCTCCTCCTCGAAAATGTGAGTTTCATGAGGACAGAGACTCAGTCTGTTTTCTCTACTGTGGTATCCTCAGCATCCAAAGTAGCACGTCGCAATGGCAGACTGGTAGATGCTCAATCAGTGTTTGTTGAAGGAAAGGAGAGAGTGAGGCAGGCAGGAGTTCAGTGTGAGCTACTGAGAGTAAAGGACTCTCTCAGTTCATGACTTTGCACTGAAGATATGAATCCCCATTCTTTGTGGGCCTGAGACCTGTCCACCCACCCCTCACTCTTTAGCTTCATCCTGCTTTCTTCACCCTCCTTTTTTCTCTCTGTGCTCAGCTGCATGAGCACATGCAGTTCCCAAGATAATCCATGCTTTTCACTTCCATAGGGCCTTTGCATATACAGATTCCCAGGCCAGTGGCTCTACCTACTCAGCCCCCTGCCGCCTTCCTATACCCGGTCATTGTCCCATAATATCCCTAGTTTACTCTAGAGCCTTCATTTTCCAGTTCAAACACAACTTCCTCTGGAAAAGCCTTCCATGCTCCTCCAGATTAAATCACCTTCTCTTTACACATCCCCATACTATAAGGATATAGTTTTTAATTTTTTAAAAATTTATTTTATTTATTTATTTTTGGCTGTGTTGGGTCTTCGCTGCTGCGCGCGGGCTTTCTCTAGTTGTGGCGAGCGGGGGCTACTCTTCATTGCGGTGCGTGGGCTTCTCATTGTGGTGGCTTCTCTTGTCGCAGAGCACGGGCTCTAGGCGCGCGGGCTTCAGTAGTTGTGGCACGTGGGCTCAGTAGTTGTGGCTCGCTGGCTCTAGAGCACAGGCTCAGTAGCTGTGGCGCACAGGCTTAGTTGCTCTGCGGCATGTGGGATCTTCCCGTACCGGGGCTCGAACCTGTGTCCCCCGCATTGGCAGGTGGATTCTTAACCACTGTGCCACCAGGGAAGCCCCAGAATATAGTTTTTAAATGCTTGTGTATTTGTATGGTTATTTTTATGAATGCTTTCTTCACTAGAGCTTCTTGAAAACAGCATGGGTTTTTACTCATTATTGGTTCCCTAAAGCCTGACCAGTATCTGACATATCCTAGGTGCTCAATAAACATATGTTGAGTGAATGTCACCAAACTTTGTCTTGTCAGCCTATTTTCATGTGTTACTCATAAATTATATTTACAGTTTGCAGAAGAAAGGTTAGTGTTTTGTATTAGTCCCTCATTTTTTTCCATGTACCTTTTCTCACAATAACCTAAATACTGGAAAATTGTAAAGTCTTCAGGATCAGCCACTGCTTCCCTGCCTCAAATCTGTATCCTTATTTCCTTCTCTTATTTTAGGGCTCAGCTTAGAATTTACCTTCACTGGGCTTCACTTCACTCACGGCTAGATGATGTGTCCCTTGTCTGGGTGACCTCAGCACCCCTTCCCCCCCATTAATGTAGTTATCATGTATCTGTTCTTCTCATCTGTCTCTCGTTTGAGCTAAAAAATAGACTGAACCTAGTCTAAGATATTTGCCCTTCTCTCAGCACAATACCTGGCATGGTACACACCAGAGATATTTTTTCCAATGACTGAATGCATGTCCTGCACTTGTATGATATTCCCCAGGTATGATAATCATTCCTAGAAAAAACATTCAATAAACCATTATAATTTAATTCAGTGTCTTCAGTGTGGCATATGCATCCTTCAAAGATTGCTTAAAATAATCTACTTTTTAGTGGTCTTAAAAATTGCAGTGCATGTTGGATGCTGCATACAAGTGCCTGGCTGGGGAGGAGAATGGGAAAGGAGATCCAGCTTGGCCTTTGCTTATTAGGCTATTTCTGCCACTGAGAGGCTGCCTTTAAAATTTTTTCACAGAGATGCTGTGTGTGATAGAACGGCCCTAGATATAGGAAGAAAATGTTAGAATTTTCTATTTAAATTTCTATTTAAATTTTTCTCTCAACTTTGAAAACTCTCTACTTTTGTCTATGTTTTAAATTCTCATGGTATAGTAGTACTGTAATATTAATTTATAAATCTGTGAATAAATTATAAATGGTGGGGACATATGCTCAAAAAACTGTACTGATGATGATACACGATGAAAACAGTAATGGAGAACTTTGATTTAACATATAATTCCAACGTCATGGGAGTTTCCAAGTTGATTTACAGCTTCTTATTGATGTCATTTTCAGATGTGTTAAGAAAGGTGTGTTAGGGTAAGGACATCCTGAGCAACCCGTGTACCACAGCATGTGTGTATGTGTGCACATGTGAATTTTATGTCTGCCTCTTGTTCTTGTGCTTGTGCTGAAGAAGAGAATGGATAAACTGTGGCTAAGGTTTGTCTGCAGGCTTTGTTCACATCCATCCCAATGCCTGCCTTTTTGGGAAAGCATATACCCTCATTTCAAGATTCTTGAGCCAGTTCCCCTTGCAGATGAGTAGTATATGATGAGGCTTCTTTTCCCCATTATTGGCTTACTCTTAATCTTTAGGTATAAAGCAAATATTTCATTTCTTCTCTGCCTCTGGGTTATGATACTAATGAATGAATGGTAGGTTTCTGATCACAAAATAGACAAATATGCTTGGATTCAGAATATCTTAACTGGATTCATGGCCCAGCCACTTTCCAAATGCGTGATTTGGACAAGTAATTAACCTCTCTGAGCTTCTGTTTCTTTTTCTGTAAGATGAAAATAATAATTAATTCACAGATTTGTTGAAAGAAGTAAGTAAGCGTATGTGAAAGTGGCCGGCATAGTATGAAATAGACAGTTTATAGAATTTTTGAGTTTTGAACACGCTAACTGCAGAATCCTTTTTCATATTTATTAGCAGCACTAAAATCACAGTTGCTTGCCTGTGAGGTCTGATGTGATGGTTGCTTTAAGATAAAAGTTTGTTCCTTCTCTGTATTAAACTAGTTAAAATGTGACTGGTTAGATAATTGGCTAATGGATTAATCTGTTCTCTGAGAAAATGACAATCTCCTAGCCTTTTTATTTTTTGGCTACTCTAAGCAGCCCTATTACAGGGCTGAGTAATGAGACAGTGATGGAGCTTCCATCAGTGCCCTGAATATTGTTGAGTCGTATAGGTGCTACAGGGCTCTAGAGGAGTAAACATCACTTCTCACTGCCGTATCTAGGAAGGCAACACAAAAATTCCATGTTAAGTGGATTTCTGTAATCTCCAAAACCAAAAGAGAGGGGAAAAAAAAGCATCCATACGGAGAGAATAACATTATTTGAAATGGTTAAAAGGTATGTTTATTGACTACGAAAAATGTCGTATGTTTGTGGTTTGGATTAAGGAGAAATAGTCAAGAAATGTAAACTGAGACCATTTTAAAGGCTCGGAAATGCTAGGCTAAGGACTTCATTCAGATTTTATTTGGCAGGCAGGGATCATCTGATCAAGGTAATTCTCTGGGAAGATAATGACTGTAAATTGAAGTGAAAAGACTTGAAGCCTAGAGATCAGTCACAGAAATAATGCCATGGTTCAGAGTCCTAAATTCAGGGTGATACTGTTAGGAAAAGAGGAGGACAATATTTGCAGTGAAATTGCATAGGTGTTGTGTAGCATGATGGTTTTAGGTAGAGAACAGGATTTTAAAAGTTTAAGCGAAGCCTATATAAACAACAAAGAAAGCCAATTCTGAAAGCATTTTGATTAATTAAGGTGCCAATGATTATCAAGTGAAGTTCTTAAATTATAGTAGTGTGAAATAGGATCCTGCAAGGAAAAGCACTACTTTTATTTCAGGGTTTGGAATCACTTCTTTTTTCCTGACACATATGCCCAGGTTCCCTTTTTCTGTTGTTTGAAGAAGTAGAGGCTTAGCTGTATTGATGTGACCTTCAGTGTCCGTATTAGAATAAAAGGATGTATACTCCCATGCTGGAAAGGACCTTAGAAACTTAGGTGAAGAACTAGGTGCCGGAGATGTTATGTGACCTGCCCAACGTTGCCCAGCCTGTGGAGGAGCCTTCACTGTGGCTCAGGGAACCAGGCTCCTCACGTACAGATCCTTCTAAGACTCTGTGCTGCCTAGTCTACACCTGCTCCGGGAACCCAGGTCCTTTTTCCTTCTTTTTATTACCATTTCGCACCGTTTGCATTTGTTGTTATTTAAAGGCACTTCCCTGAAATTCACAGAATATACATGATGTTTATTATTATTACTGTCTTTAGAAAGTGCCCACATGTTAAGGGTGCTATGCTAAGCTCTGTATAAAGCCAGATAAATATACAAAGGCCTTAGCTCCCACTGTGTCTCATATTTCATACACTGGGGTTTATATCCCAGTGTATGAGTAAATGTTTAAGTAGCAGTTTTCTCCTAAATTCTCCATTCTTACTTAGACGGTTTTTTGCTTTGTTTTGTTTTTAATTCTGGCTAATAGTTTTGGTTCTAAGGAAGAGGGAAAGGAAATTCACATGTTGCTTTTCTTTTGCAAGAAGCTATAGGTGTATTTTTAATTTATACATGTTAACATTCTTTCTAGAAGAGCTATCAGTTTATATACCTTACCTTAGTTTACAGATGAAAAAGCTGAAAATTGGCTAGCCTCGCTGATAAAAGGTAAAGCCATGATTGGAATTCATATCTTCCCGGGTCCATAAAATAGACCTATTGAGAAGTGACATCCTAATATTGACATTGGCAAACTGAAAGACACTGAGAGAAAAACGCTAAGGATGTTAAAAGGCCTGAATAGAATATCATATGAGAACCAGTTGAAGAAATTTGAGAGGTTTAGAAGAAAGAGATAGTTAATCTGGGTGCTGTTTAATCAGACTTTCTAAAACATCTGAGGTATTATCCTCTCAAAGAAGTTTTAAACACTAGATAGCTCAAAGGGACCAGAGTAATTTGGCAGTGGAACTGTTTGCCTCAAAGTCTTTGCAGAGGGTTTGGGGCCAGATATCTGGTACTACCCCATTGTTGGAAGATTGCACAAGAATGTGTCTTAAATGTTTCTAATTTTTCTGTCACTGAATTCCATTTAAAAGTGAATCTGATACAAAATGACGTATATATTATTAACCATAATTTCTCTGAATCAAGGATGATAAGGCGTCCCCTACTCTGGAAAGCTCCCTGAGGGCCCTCTCTGAAACACGGTGTATGCAGTAATCTTAATTTGAAAATCCCTTCGGTAAATAATTTCCAATTTCCTTTTCAATGGAAAGATATTAATTTAACTTCAATTTAGAGCAAGGTCAGTTTGTGCCTCTGACTCCTGATTTGTATGTGAGTTTTGGGGGAGATTCTCACACAGGTTTGTACTTGGGCCGAAGACATGTCAGTATCTTCATAGCCAGACATCCAACTCGATTAATTTATTGGCAATTAAATCCAGTCCTCCCCTAACCCCTCTTGAAAGGTGTTTGAGCTGCCTGAGAAGCTATTTAACCCAATAAAATGAAATAGAACAAAACAAAATCTTATATTATTTTCAGGATTTTAAGGAGGTATCTTCAAATATTTTTTTCTGAACACAGTGATCTTTTTCTTCTAAAAATCTATGCTCAGTTGAGAAAGCATAATTATAAGTAAATCTACTTAAATTTATAGGCTTGATTTTTTCTTAACAGACCACTTTTAGAAACAAAGAATGGAGAATAAGGAAGGACAGATATTATTAAATAGTAGAGTTACATGCTCAGATTATTATGTTCTTTGATACAGAAAGCTCTTGTGTAAACTACGTTTTCACTTTATTTATATGATGATCTGTGTCATAGTTGAAATCTGTTTCATCCAAGAAAATGTCTAGGAAACAGTAGTATGTTCAAACAAGTTTTCTACTGATTGTTGCCCACTGACCTTTTGCAGACTGTAGACATGCTAGAAATACTAGCAAAGCAAACAACTGTTCATTAATCACCTCTTGTTATGCTTATGAGAGCAGACTGGTAAAACAATTCATAGTCTCTCGCTTTGAATGCAGATATATTAGTTAACTTATTGCTTATTTTATTACTCCACCTACTTACAATAACATCCAATGTTAAAAAAAGATGTGGAGAGTGGAATTTTGCTTGAAACAAAGAGAATAAAACCAAAAATAAAAGAGTGACCCAAGCTGGAAACAAGTTAAAAAATGTAATTTTTCAGTTACACAGAAGTTACCATGGCATTACCTTTCCTTTTGTGTCTGCTGGTGATTTAATTTAGTAGTTTTAGAAAAAAAGTGTCTCGTGTCTATTGCTGTGTTTAAAAATTCTAATTACAACATTGGTAAAGAAATTTCCAAGTACAAGGGGTATTTGTAGAGAACTCATGAAACTGACAAGTGATTGACATGTAAACAACCTCACTGTGCCCTTATATTCCATTCTGTGATGCTAGACTATAGATACTAAGTAAGCCTCAGGAAGTTACCACCATCCAATTTTTATTAAATGCTTGGCTTCATGGATGTAAACAATATTGTTCATTAGCTGCCTAAATAAGCCGCTTTCTTTGGAGCTGCTGTGCCATCCTTCCTCAGTGTGGTGGGATAGCTGCGACGTGAACAAATGGAAACTTTCCTTTAGTATGTTTAACTGAATTCAAACTCTGAAAAGGAAAGCAAAGTGCAGATTTCATCAAGTAGATCGAAACCATATAAACATGAATGAAAGGGATAGCATTTCCAACTTGAAATTTTCTGTTTATGACTTACCAGAGTCTGAGTGAAATTGCCCTTTTCTTCTCTGCTAATGCAAAGGTGACAGCTCAGCATGTACACACAGCATTATGTTATGCGCAATCAGAAGCTCTTGTAATTGTCCTTGAAAGCAGTCTACTGTTAATATATCTTGATTTTCAGAGTGTCATTTTTTTCTCTCTTGGATCAAGACTTGCTTTTCCTGCTTCTTTACACATAGTTTTCTTAATTCATATGCATTTCTTAACTGTACTTCTTAGGTCTCATTTCTTTCTAAAAAATCTTTATTACAGCCCGCTTTGATAAAATATTTTGAAATAGGTAATAAAAATAGATGAGTGCTGCTATAAGTTATGATTCTTTTAAATCATAACCACATTTTTTTTCTAGTAAATTCAAAAGTAAAGGATTGATCTGAAGTAAAACTTTGTTTTCCTGATTTTTAAAGTTTGAAAGAAATTCTTCTGTTTCTTACCATTTTGTATTTCTAAAATGTTCAAATGATTGCCTCAGAGTTTGGAGACAAAATATTCTGAATTTTTTTTCCTCTTAAACGAATGCTAAGAACTTGGAAGTTTTAAATGAGCTATTTGCCAGCAGATGACAATTCATTCCAGATAAAAGAGAAAACAAGTATAGTATGATCTGTGTTTGCTAACCAGCAAAATCTGGAAAATCGCATTTTTGAGATTCTTCAGGCAAGATTGTCAATCTAATAAATGTCAATAGGACTAACTGAAATAGGGTAGGGTGAATATGGTAGAATTAGATTAAGATTGCTAGAGATTTAGTGTGTATTCTTGTTGCTAATTTTAAAAATCGCATAGGGTTTTTGCAAACAAAAATTATATACCTCTGTAAATCTTGGCATTTTCATTCCTTTGCCAGACTGTGAAGGAAAAGTGGGAGTTAAAAAAAAAAAAAAGAAAAGGAGGTCAACATGAATTGACTCCAAGTCAACTGTAATCTATATCCTGTCTTCCTAATATATCTCATAACAAAAACATTTTATGTCAGTATATTCGAAACGTTTGTAAGTTATTTAGAACTTGGAACATGTTTTCCCATAGAAACAATGTTGTAAATATTGGTTCAGTTCCCAGGCCAGTACATATAGCCTATTTAATCCATATGTATCTAAGATACAGTACCAATGTTTGCCTGAGTCCTGGGTCCTAAAAGCATATGTGCAGGAAAGAGTGCATTGATGGGTATTTTCTCTCAATTTTCCGGAAAGAAAATGGTCCCATAGGAATTTTCCGAAGGAACTATTTTTGATACTTGTCCCTTTTGCTCTGCTTATTCGTGTCCCAGAGGCCTCCTATGAACTTACAGTCAAGGCAGGGACCACAGGTTGTTATCTCACCTGACCTTGAAAAGGAAAGCAATCATCTTTAACAGATTCACTGTAGGTAATGGCATTTTGACCCTTTTATTGTTCTGGACTTTTTGAGGAGGCTCATTAACCTCAACTTAAAATGACCAAATTTTAAGAAAAATAACAAGATAAAGTTAAAAAAAAAATGAAGTATGAAAAAAGACAATTAGGGTTTGACAGAAACATCTTGATGTGTTGCTAGATATTTAAAGTCTTTAGGGCTTAGTTGTGATTTTTAATTACTTTCCATTTTGTCCCCCTTCAAATGTCTCATTTCTATCAAATCTTTGTAGTTTTTTACAGTAACCCTTTCAGAGCCTTTGTTGAGGTGAGACAGTGTCATGGGGGGGTCGATAATGAATTCTTAGGGTGCAAATAGGGAATTTTAATTTATTGCATTATTTTTCAATTATGTAAAATTGCTATTATTCATAGTTGTAATTTTACATTTATTTCATTGGCTTTGTGGATTGTGTTTTCCCCACTGTCCTACATTCTAAGTGAGTAGGGATTTTATTGCTTTTCTGTTTTCTTTGCTCTGTACTAATTCCCACTCTTGCCACTCCATTTGTTCTCAGACAGACCTCCTGGGGCAAGCAGGTTAAAGACAACGCACCCAAAGGCTGAATCATAATAGCCATTCTCAAGAGATGTAGGTGTTTCTTAAGAGATATAAACCTCTGCATTGCTCTGAATAATAAGAACATGCACACTTAAAAAACTGTTCTTTCTAATGCATTTACATACCAACAAGGGTAAAAACAAATTTTATTACCAAAACATTATTTGAGATAATATTTTTAGTGAGGAGTAAATGTTTTATTTTCTGTGTTTATAGTTCAAAGGATGACATGCTTTTTAGACATTATACACTTCATTTGGCCCTTTTGTCTATTTCATTAAATTGAAAATTAATTCCAGTTTTCTTCAGTAACTATTGAATATATGCTGATTTTCATGACTTCTTTTTATCCAGAAAAAAATATATATAAAAATAAAATAAAATAAAATCTATTAAAAAACATAGATTTCCAATGTGCTTGTAGGTCTTCAGTTTTGTTTATAAAAACAAACAAAAATTATACACCTATGTAAATCTTGGCTTTTTCATTCCTTTGCTTTTTTTTTTTTTTTTTTAAGATTTGTTATGTGATCCTCAAAAATGTGGACTTTTCAGGCCCAACAGGGGGAGCCAATTCCATATTCTATTGAGGTTGCTTGGCATTACTGCTGTAATTTGTTACCCATTTGTCAAAGCCAAAAAATACTTTCTTTGCCTCACCTTGGCCATTTACAGGGCCCCATAACAGGTAATCATTAAAAAATGATGCAGTGTTTTATACTAATTATATTTTAGTCTGTAATACTAAATTTATTAATCTATTATGGTCATGCCTAGAAAAGTCTGAAATAAAGGTCATTATTTTCAAGTGTATATTTTTAGTCAAGGTAAAGGTAATCTTATAATCTTTTCACAATAAAAATCAACATGGAAAATACAGAACATTTTAATGCTCACAAAAATCATTTAGATATAGTATATTATGATTAAGTTAATAAAGATGGAAAATATATTTTCTGCTTTTTAAACTAATCAAATTTATAAAATAATTAAAATCATATGACTCTATTATACGGATGTTTTTAAAACCGCATACCTTGCTTTCTTTAAAATAAAGATTTTTGACTAAGTTCAGGGTCTACCACAATGAATCATTTAGAGTGGTATTGAATTTTCGTAATTGTTTGGTTCTGTGTTCTATTCTCAAGGAAGAAAGTGGAATGGTTTTACTTATTTATATTGCTGTAGGCTATACTTTGTCATAAGACATTCTCAAAGATTAGAAAACTTTTCAGCCTGATATTTACATTTATCTTGACAAAAGGCATGGAATTATATTGTACAAGGACATTGTTTTCACAGTTTAGAATACATGTTATTTCATAATATTCTGTGCAATAATTTTATTTTGAAATCTTCATTCATTAGCTAGCTACAAATATATATATACATGTATCTCCTAGGTTATAATATGTGATGAATGTAGTTGGGTTGTCTCACATTTAGGCACTTGCAAGAATACACACACACACAAAACACACAGATATACATCCTTTGTGTTCTCAATTATAACAAAACTTTGGTCTTCATTTTCATGTGTATTCAGTGACTAACACAGTGATGGATGTATATTATGTACTACATACCTAATTAACGATTAATTGCTTATCTTAAATTTCAAGAGAGATAAATCTCCAGCTTATTGATTGATTTTAGCAAAAGAGAAATTTACATATATTTTTCCTCTGTGAAACTCATCTTTTATTTTTTCTTTGAACTTAGCTTCTGTGATACCTAGAGCTTCATTGGAATATCGATATGCTAGTAGGAGCCTAAAATATAATAGCATTTAGTGAATTTGCAGTTTAAACAAAAATTGGATCTGCTATATATGAGTTTCTAATTAAAAGATTAATCTCAGTCTTTGTATTCCCTGACATACAGTACAGTGTTTGCAACAGGGTAGATACTTTGTAAAAATGTGGATAAATGAATGAATGCATGAGGGAGTGAATTCTTACTGGCTATAAGACCTTGAAGAGTGTGTATATCTGCTTTCTCATGTATAAAATTACATGCTTACTGCCCTGTTTATTCACAAGGTTGTTGAGAGAATCAGATGAGGTATGGAAGAACCTTAAAAATTATAAATATTTTATAATTATGAACTTATGAATAGTGATTAACACTACACTTTTATAATTTAGAATATTAACTATCTGGGATAGATCTTTATTGTAATCTTAAGAAAGTTTCAATATGAGAATGTCTCTTATTTTGCAGTGTTGCAGTGAATCATGCTTATAGGAATGGCCAAGTAGATTCATGTTTGTCAAAATGAGATTCCTGTTATATCCAATTACCCTTTTGTTCTTCATGCCTCAGAATGTCACTTTGCCCCAATAGCCAGACATTAATGGGGCATGCTAACTCTATTGTGCCTGCTACTTACGTAACATTAGTTCCAGACTCCCTGCTTTTAATTGAAGTGCTACGTAGTTAAATTCTCATGTCATGAATTCTAATTCCCTAGTAGAGCTAAGGAGGAGGATTCTATTGAAACATTTCCCAAATAACATTTTTTTAAATTGATGAGAGTATTTTGATTATTGAGATATTAGTAGGGGTGACGTATTTTCATTTGTAAATAAGTGCTGAGATTTAAAAAATTGTTAAAGAAGCCTATTTTAGAATAATCCTATCCCTCTTGAGAAAAGTTGTCTTGACAACAGTACCATTTATAATTAGAAGTGATGAATATTTTATTTCTCAAAGGAAAATTCTCCCTCAGTATGCATGACAGTGATTGGGCTAAATGTTCATCAGGCTCAATGATTTCTAGCGCAAAAAAATACACTGGATATCAACTTTTGGGCTCAACAATACTAAAGCTTTACAGTTCAGCTTAAGGAGAAGTTTTTCCTATGCATATTTATATTAGTATTCTGTGAGGTAAGAAAAGGAGATATTATTGACCTTAAGAAGTTTTCATGTCTAATAAGTGACAAAATTAGAACTAAAGAAATGTGGAATAGTTTTTTTCTTTTCATCGTTTTGCTAAAGGGTGCAGAAGCATATGGCACATTTCAGAATTGTGCTTTTACTCAGGTTGTAATCTATTTTTTTATATCCTAGAATTCGTATCTTTTCAATTTGTAATATTTTATTCTGAAGTAGATGAATGAAGACTTAGCTCAAATGAAAATATCCAATACAAATGTCAGTCTTTTTATTGAGTGTTCAAGATTGAAGTAAATGACTATTTGCATTAAAAGACACGATTCAAATTTCATTTTGTGCATTCATGTGTTGTATCAGTCATCAGACATTTTTCCAGTGCCTACTACATGCTAGGCAATGTGGAATGTTCAAGTTCAGTAGAACACAGTCCCTGTTGGAGGGATGGAAAGGCACAGCTATACACAGCAGTGGCCAACCTTCAGAGTATTGAAATCAAAACTGCTGCATGATGTCAAGGATACCATGTTCACTTCCAGAAGGGGCCCATTTTGTGGAGGGAGGTTAAGTTGGGGGTACAACATCCACTAAGGGAAATGACTTGTGTATTCCAGTGTGATGAGAGAGCAAGAGAGAAGAATAAGTGATGGGGGATAAGGTGGAATGTTAAATGGGGCCTGACTCTAGAAGGCCTTGAGTTTTGAAAGCAAACATTTATCATCCAATAATGTCTATTACCGTGAATTCAATGGCTTATTGAATTACACAACTGTTCGTATCTGACTGCATGTGATAAAAGTTGGCATGATATAAATTTACATTCTGTCATGATCTTCTATATGACTATGTTAAAAATCCATTCACTTTTTGAAGTCTTATAACTACAATTAAAGTTTAACGTGAGGCATGTTTTATCATTCATTCAAATATTATACTTTCGAAAAATTCAATGGATATATCCTCATGATGAATTTTAAATGGAAAGTAGTGTTATATGGAATACTTTAATTTTATATTGTGTAAGACTTACTTTTAATACAGTTTCACTCTTTGGATTGTATTCATAAGAATGCAGGATTTCATTCAAAGACATTCAGTGGTCTGATTTGGAAGATATAGCCTTATCTTATCAGCACCCTTGGAAGGCAGACATTTTGCTTATTCCAAGGCACTGAAACAAGGCTTGAACCAAAGTGTAGTGTCTCTTTATATTTACATTTCACTTATTTATTTTCCACAGAAGAGAAATTTCTTTACTAGCCCTCATTTCTCATTAGAGCACATTTTATCTTGGAGAAGATCTGACGTCATAAATTCAATATTTAATTACAACTGCGATGATATTTTTATTTCAAAGGTAGTGCATGAAAGGCAGCACATTTCATAGAAATGAAAGAAATTAATGAGATGCCGCCTCCTCTATTTCCTCTTATGTACCAAGCTGTATTAGGTGTTGAAAATGTCAAGTTGTGTAACTGTGAACAAGGTGCCCGCAGGGAGCCTAGCGTCCATTGAAAGGACAAACATGCGAAGAGCAGTGGTACAACATCAATACTGAGCTAGAGCGATGATTGCAGTCTGTGGAGGCATATGTGTGATTCGTTCTTTCTGTCTTTCTGGAGGTCTTATAGAAAAGTATTTTGAGTGTGGCTCTGAGAAGAAAATTATGTGTTCCTGGAGCTGAAAGAGCATTCCAGCTAGATGCAATGGCAGGAAATAAAGACACAGACCTATGAAAGAGAATGAGAGTTAAGTTGAGGGGAAGCAGTAGGAGATGAATCTGGAGAGGCTGGTTTGAGTTCCCTTAAATGAGGTGCTACAGAGTTTGGATCTCATCGAGTTGTTTGGGGCAAACACTGAAATTGTTTCAGTAGAGTTGTGACATATTGAAATCTGTAGTTAGAAAAATCATTACAATTAGGAGGGCGGGTTTGAGGGACTAGGGGCATATTTTTATTTATTTTTCCCTGCAGAGTTTTAGCTATGAAGGCAGAGGAAGTACCTTGTTCAGTCATGTGTCACACACAGTTCTAACTACACTGTATTCTCACTGAATGAATGTCACTATTATTCCCCCTACCCTTAATTAAAAAGCCCAGCTAGATATTTACCAAAAAAAAAAAAAGAAAGAAAGAAAGAAAGAAAATAAAGTGAAAGAGAACTAAAGATTGAATTAAGGCAATGAAAATGGATAATATAAATGTATTTGGGGAACATTTCAAGGAGAACTCAAAGGTACTTGTTAGTGAAGGAAGAAGAGAAATTGTGGCAGACTATGTTACATTGGCCCCACTGAGAAACACCTCCCAGTACTCACGGCCTTCTGTAGCCCCTTTGGTTGAGTACGGGTTTGGCCTTGTGACTGGCATTGGTTAACGAGACATTAGTGAGATGCAAGCAGAGGTTTGATAAATGTTGGCACGTTGGGGATTGTCCCCTTGGAATGCCTGCAGTTAGAGTGCACCTTCTTAGAACAGCTGCCATGCCATGAGGAAGCCCAAGAAGTGATGTAGAGAGGTCCATGTGGAGTGAAACTGAGACCCCAGCCCACAGTCCCATCTTTGCTCCCAGCCAATCCCAACTGTCAGGCCATGTTACAGCTTCTAGCCCTCTCAGCACCCTGGCTTTATTTACCATATGAAGGATAAAAACGGCCTGCTTAAACCACAGCATGTTGAGATAATCATTGATTGTCCTCTTAAGTGACTAAGTTTGAGGATGCTTTGTTACATAGCAGTGTATAACTCAAACGGGAATCAAGAATAACTTTCATATATCTGGGCTGAATTAGTTGGTGGATTGTAATACCTTCATTTAGCTAAGATCAGAAACGCAAGTGGAGTAGCCCCTTGCTAGCTCACTGGACTGAACTCCTGAAAAGAGGATTAAATATTTTTTTACTGCATTTTAGTTCATAAAAGCTACTCAAAACTGTTTGCTGAATGCAATATTGAAAGAAAGTCTTACTTAGGATATTGATGTGACATTTGATCAATGTTAGATAGAGAACTTTCCAAATAGCTTGTTTTTTATTGCTGCTTTTGGTTATCATAGAACCCTGTGACCTAACGTTCTGAATGGTAATAGGAGGTGGAAACACACATACACACACACACACACACACACGCACACACACACATATACATCAAAAAGGAAGGCACAATATTCTTTCAACTGGAACAGCTTAGATCAAAACACATGGGAAATAAATTTAAGGTCTATACCATATGTTAAAAAAATTGAAGTTGGGCTTCTCTGGTGGCGCAGTGGTTAAGAATCTGCCTGCAATGCAGGGGACACGAGTTCAGGCTCTGGTCCGGGAAGATCCCACATGCCGTGGAGCAGCTAAGCCCGTGCACCACAGCTACTGAGCCTGTGCTCTAGAGCCTGCGAGCCACAACTACTGAGCTCGCGTGCTACAACTATTGAAGCCCGCACACTGAGAGCCCGTGCTCCACAAAAAGAGAAGCCCCCACAGTGAGAAGCCTGTGCACCACAAGGAAGGGTAGCCCCTGCTCTCTGCAACTAGAGAAAGCCCGAGCGCAGCAACAAAGACCCAACACAGCCATAAAAAAATAAAAAATAAATAAAATTAAAGAAAAAAAAACTGAAGTTAATGAAAAAATTTCAGTAACATAGGATAAGCCAGGCTTATCTGTTGTATTACATTTAATCTAATATATGAAGAATACCATGCATGGGAAACCTCTAATTATACACAAGTTTGTTTACTTGGGTTTGAAAGTTTGGGGTTCCATCTGAATGAGAGGCAAATGATGTGTTTAGGGATTGGTTACCACTTCCTGATGAAAATGTACAGTTTACCAATCCTAAATGAGCTATGAGGTGTAATAGGATTGCTTGAGTGTGTAGATTTTCAAAGCTGTGATTTCCTCCTACAGAGTTTTGCATAATTCTTATACCTTCATTGCTACCAAAATTTCATTTGGCCAAGAAATAAGCCCTAGGATTTTGGTCATCCTGGAAGAAAAGAAAAATGGTGGAATCAGTTAAATCAGTGGAAGATGATGACAAGAATTTTTTTTTTTTTTTGCTTCTGAAGCTTAAAGCAGCAGGGGGCAGTAGAACATTTGAGTATGGAACAGAGGGAAAGGAGGACTGGTCAGTGGAGAAGGACATTGGTGTCTCTCAGGAAGTGTTATTTTTTATTTTAAAAATTTTATACACAAGACACTTTTTAATCATTACTCATATTTCCTGTTCTCACCATCCTGCAAGATGGGGATGAATAGTCAGATATAGTCCAACATTAATAGTAAATGAAACCACTACTTTAGAAAAAAATAACTTTTGCTCCTCTCTCAACTAAATCAGTCAATAGAATTTGCTTCTATGCACAATATGTAATACCAATTTGTGTTTTAATTCCCTTTTCCTCTTGTGTATAACTTTTAAAAGTCCTAATAAGTAAAGGGACTCAAATTAGGAAGCATGAGAATTATAAACCAGATGATGAATTGTGTTTAATTTTTCAGTAGATATGCAGGGTTCTTTTTGCTGGAGTTTGAGGTCTTTATCCCACTATACTTTCTCATGCTTCTTGTATTCTAGCAAGTCAAACAAACCAGTCTTTATTCCTAGAGAAATTCTTTGCTCTCCTGCCTCTGTTCCTTTGCTCATACTGAACTTTTTACTTAGGTTTCCTGTATATTCATGACTCCAGCTCACAATCAACCTTCAAAACTTATTTTAGATTCCAGATTATTGGTGACCACTTCCAGTATTTCCCAACCAAAATAGCTCCACCCTCCATTGCATTTTCTCTAGCGGTATTCATGCACTTATAGTACGTGGTTTTCTACCTTATTAAAAAAATCATCATTTGCATAAAATTTGTGTTTTCCTCATGAGATCCTCAACTCTTTGAGTGCAAAAATTTATTTCCCTGACATACACACAGCACCTACAATAGTTTCTTACTCTTGTTACACATTTGAGCAATATTTGTTCAGTCAATAAATGCACTTATCCTTGTTAAATCTTACCTATACTGCATTCAGGCATTCAGGAGGTAGGGGTGAAAAGACAGGAAACTAATATTTATTATTAAGTGCTTAAATGTGTGCCAGGGACTCTAATCTTGTCAGTGTCAGTTCTCACTCTTTAAGATGGGTAATATGTCCATGCAGATGTGAACATGAGCTCACAGGCTGTGACTTGCCCAAGCTCACACAGATGGTGTGAGACAGAAGTGGGATTTGAGATCCTGCTCATCTCCTCACACAACCCTCAAAGCCCACGGTGTTTTTACCACACAGCAAATAGTTATTTAGTATCTACTCTCTGCCACATACTGCTTTATGGACTATTGATTCTGCATTGAATAAAATACGATCCCTGTCTCTGAAAGGCTCACATTCCAGCAGGGGAGAGATTAAAGTTATTATTATGATTCTGAGTGATAAGTGCTTGAAACATGTCCTATGGGCCTGCGGGGAGGGGACCATTAGCTGCCTGGAGAGAGTTGCACCACGTGGAAAGTTGTAGATCAGATTTGAGAGGTGACGGGGCCTTGGAGGATTAGCAGTTCACCAGGTGGAGAAGATAGGCTCTTCGGGCAGAGGAAGGAGTGTAAGGTCAAGAAACAAGAAGGCAGAATCCAAATATGTCACTTCATTGGGAGGGAGTGGACTTTGAACTTTGTGTAAGAGGCCAGAAGAGAATGGAGGATGCTGTCATCTCATTGTAGGGCCTCTGTAGCCCTCCAAGGTACCAAGAGGTAACCTGATGTGTTAAATCACAGGAATGCAGAGGTTTATAGACTAGATATGATAGAGTAGATAGAGGTTTATGGATTAGATATGAAAGCAGTGGTTTTACTGAATCTATAAGGTCAGATAGGAAATATATGAGAAGAAGCAACATGGTGAAGCAACATGGGCTTTGAAGTCAAATAGAAGAAGCTTGGAGCTCTGACACTCTTTAGCTATGTGATATTGACCTGACTTCTTTGAGCTTCGGTCATTGCCTCTGTAAAATGGGGATATTAACTCCCTCAAAGACTAGTGGTGCAGATTAGAGAACGGATACAACACCTAATAGACAGTAGTGGCATTTAGTAAACACAAGCTTGTCTATAGGCTTCACTTCTCTGCATATGGGTATACTTATAAAAATGTTGATAAAGCACAGTTTCTAAGACTATGTATTTTTATATGTTATATGAAGTAGATTCAGGATTCTAATTATATACATAAAGGCATGCATACATAAATACAAACATGTATATTTATCTTTATGTAATATAGAGAAATCCTGATGCTATGAGGGCATGCTTTCCATTTTCTTGCATTTACTAGCATGAAATAAAAATGATTTTGTCATTCCTCATTGAGTCTTATTTTGGGGAGTTTTGAGAATAAGTCTAATTTTGTGCCATTCCTATGACATTTTAGGCTCCTAACATTATTAATTCAGAATTGTAAGTTATATGCTTCTTCTGGTTTATAAACCAGTTTCCTTGGTTTTCAAGTATGGGCAGTTAACAATAGTGCTGTACTTTTAACGGAAATTACGTTTGCCAGAAGTCCTATTCTAGGTATTTTTAAGTTAAAAGAGTACGTATTCTATTTACAATAAAGTTACTCTCAAGTATTTCAGAAACAACAATGAAAAGTTTTTTAGTAAGAACACCAAGCAAAGTATGAAGGATGTCAAGTTGAATTCCTTGGGCTAGAAACTTCTTGACCCATTCACATCCCTACTTTCAGTCTTTGAGTAAGGCAGTGAACCCTCTTTTTGTCTATTAATTAATCTTTTAATTTTTTTCTTGATCCCCTCTGGTTTACTTTTCACCAGTCATTTCCATTTCTCCTATATTTTTAGCTTATTGCTTTTTGTTAGCTCTTTTCCTCTGCCTTTAAATATGGTCAAGATTCTGATGTCCTTAGCAAAAAAAGGAAGCAACAAATGAAATCTCTTGTTCAGTGTTTCTCTAGTTAAAATCCTATCGCTTTCCTCTAAACAGCTAGACATCTTGGTGTAGTTATCTATTTGCTACCTAATTTGTCATTAATGCCTCAATCCACCATGATAACCTCTACCCTTTGCCACACCTCTAAAGCTACTTTTACTAAAATTATTGTTAATCCTCTGAATCTCCTCTTCCCAAATCCAGTGATCTAGTCTTAGTCTTCATCTGCTACATTGGACAGAATTTAGCACCATCCTCTCTCTTCACACATGAATATTTCCTCAAATATCTTTCCCATTCTTTTTTTGTTCTTATTCTATACATGTTTCCTGGACAAGCTCACCAATTTCCAGTTTTAAACTGTACCACCAACTAACATCCCTAAGATCTAGATCTTCATCCCAGAACTTCAGATTCACACAAGAAAATATTTGCTGCCCATATAAACTTGGATGAAAAACTAGTAACTCAGACTTACCCAGCACAAAAATGTCCCTTTCTCTCTCTATGCTGATCTCCTCCTCCTTTACCCCAGTCAAGAACGTGTTCCGTTCCCTCCGTTTTCTTTTGCAGTCCCCAGCACCATCCTTCCCTGAGTCACCTAAGACACAAACCTGGTGTCAGACTCAGATGTTCCTCTCATCTCACATCCCCTAAACCTTAATCCCTGACGATTTTGACTCCTAAGTATTTCTTGAATCTTTCTCTTCCTTTCCTATCCTGTTTACTATTACCCTAGATTATTACATTAGTCTAAAATGGTCTTGCTGGCTGGAGACCTGCTTCTTCCCATCAATGAACTTGCCCCAATTACTGCAGGGTACTCTGTCACAAACCTAAGTCTCCCCATATAATTATACTGAAATCTCTTTAATGCTACTCGGACCCATTCTCTAACTTGATTTCGAATAGCTTTCATTTATAAATCCTCAAAAGAAAAGAATGTGTTTATTATTATCTGTATTCTCAAGAACCTATCACGGGAAAGGTAGTCCATAAATCCCTATGAACTGAACTCAATATTTTATACTAAAATAATTTTAATTAAAAAAATAATGTATAGGAAAATTGGGAAATTAGAAAACATTTTTTAAGTTTAAACTCTACATCCCGTTTTAATACCATGTTGTTATAACAAGATTATCCCTCAGATGTTTATGTTTTCAGGTAAATATAACATTAACTTTTTAAAAATGTGATGAAATAATTTTGAATATCTTTATATTGTATTAAGATGGCAGTGTTATAAAATAAAAATGAGATAGGACTTGGTGCATTGTAGATGGGCATTCTGATTGTATGTTAAATATAAGTATGGAAACCAATTTATAAAATTGAAACATTTTTACTAAATTTTTCTCCAACTTATATTACATGCTGTTACTGGCAGTGAAGAGTACTAGTTTGGTTGGAAGGTTTTCTTTGTTGTGTTTTACTATTATAATTGAAATGGACTATTCTTTGTGGAATATTTAGTAAATTATACAGAATATTGAGACTTGATTGCTTGTAAAATTAATGTAGTCTTGTTTGAAATACACTTTGTTAAGCCATTATAAATGTGTATCGAGTAAGTTATTCGATGAATTAGTATTCAGATGAAAATATATTGAGTTTTTTAGGGCTTTTAATATCAGTTCTCTTTCTGTAAGCAGTTTAGCCTATCAGTACAAGGAATGCAATTTGAATTGTTTACTGCTGTAAGCCACTGGTTATTTTCAGGCATAATGGAGTAATGGTGTTTAACCGCAACGTGGTATTTTCTAAAAGCACGTGAAATATTTCACGAATAAGATTAGCTAAAGAATTTAGTCTCATTTTATAACCATGACAGTTTAGGTGTGCAACACGAGAAGTTTGTATTTTCAGAACAGTTTCTCAGAGTGTTTTTTTAAAGAAAATGAAACTCTTTCTTATAGGATCAGATATTGGGTTTCCACTAACTGTGTTAAATATCTGGTTTTAAGTTACGGTATGGAAAATTTAGGTTACTTATTTAGGCATTTTAATGTGAACCAAGAAGACTTTAATAATTATAATTGAAAACTGTCATACAGATAGGATGGTGGGATGGTAAATTTATTCTTTAGCGGAATACTAAGAATTTTATTATTTCATCTCTGTCGGAGCATCCTGGGGGCTTTTGTTTCTTGCCCTCCTCACGCCTTTCCCTTCTGCCCTCACCACACACAGTTTGCTCTGTGGGCAGCAGGGTCAGAAGGTTGGAGGGGGATGACAGAGGAGGGGGGTCATGCTGGGGTGGCTGGACCAGAGGTGAGACTGGGACCTTCTCCTCTCTGAGGCAACAGGACTTCAGCAGCAAAAAGAAAACTAAGGTCCAGGGGAGCAAAGTTTGATGTTTCCTATCATGATTGGATTTTAGACATGGCATCTTTGTCTCCATTTAAATTCTTGAAGTCTGTCAAATAAATGTCTTTGTTGTTGTGAAGATCTTTTAAGAATACAAAGAAAGAAACAAAGAACTTGTATAAAAAACATTCTTAAAACTCCTAGAAACATCTCCTAGGAAAGAATGTTACAGTTCTAGTAACTAAGAACTAACTAAGATCTAAGTCATTTTGGTGGCTTATTGGATTGATACTATTTCATGAAAATTAAATAACTGTCATTGTGGTAAAACATTGGAATGAATTTATAAGGAATTGTTTATTTTATAATACCAGGTAAGCATTTCTTTTCATGATTAAATCATATTATGAGTACCGCATCGAACTAAAGGTCAATTTCCTTTTCCTTGTCTCCTATAGACTTCATAAATTTACATTGAAAAGTTATATAAATTTTGTGGATGTATGTTATATCTTTTGAAAAATAGAAATGTGTATATCTCAGAGAAATACAAATTGTTTTAGATTTTCATTTTAAATTAACATTCTCCAAACATTTTTATGAGTGATTATATTCATAGAATGTTATAGAAATTATATGCTATAGTTTTAGATAACATTAAAATACATATTGAAGGAAAAAAATTCCAAAATATTATTTAGAGTAGAACTTATAATTAATATTTTCATCTCTCTTCAAATGACAAATTTACAAAGTTTTTTTTTCTTTTAATAATTAACTGTCATTCTAATAATTTTCATGGGGCTCTGTAAAAAATTGATTATAATTTTTGATGTTTAATTTTCAGTAGAGGTGTTATTATTTAGCTATTTAAAATGTATTGGGTCAATGTTAACCTTTAATCTAAGCTTTCTTGTCTTCTAAGAATGTTCTTTCACATAGAAGATTGACAGAAAAGGAGACAACTCTAACCCTAACAAAGAATAATACCAAAGGTTTTGGATTGCCACAGCAAACTGTGTGGCTTTTCGGTAGGAGGGTTTTCATTCAACACTATTAGCCAAGTGATTCCATGGCACTATTACATTCTAGCATTAATTGTATCTGTCAGACCCCAAACATGGTAATCATTGGTATTTTAGCTAATAGTTTATTATTTGTGTGTTTGCTCGCCTTTATCAAATTCTTAGCTGAGAGATTTCTGTTTTCATCTAACTTACAGTGAAAACAGACCGTGCTGAGTCTGAATGTAAAAAAAAAAAAAAAAAAGCCGAGATTTTTGCCTGAGGAATTTTTTTAAATCATATCTGCTAGGTGAATTTGTGGTAACCAATCACTGATAATCCCTGGCAATCATTATGAGAAATAGCATTTAAAAAAATAAAAGAAGAAAAAAATGTAATGATTCCACTGCATGAAAAAGAACATTCTGGAGTTACAGAAAATAGTCCAATCAATGATAATCATATGTTATTCAGTACAGGTTACTCAATTGTCATTTAACAGCTTGGAGTTTTATATGTGTATCTCTCTCTCTCTATATATATATCCATCTATCTATCTATCTATCTATCTACAATTGTTCCTTCAAAGAAACGAGATTTAATTTACATACTCATGCTCATGTGCAAACACACACACAAACTTGGTTAATAAAGTTCACATCTTATTTCAAGTTATTATAAATTTA
Source organism: Balaenoptera musculus (assembly GCF_009873245.2). Classification (NCBI taxonomy): domain Eukaryota; kingdom Metazoa; phylum Chordata; class Mammalia; order Artiodactyla; family Balaenopteridae; genus Balaenoptera; species Balaenoptera musculus. Next base: position 93,167,513 of record NC_045789.1, on the reverse strand, counting down.
TTTTGTAGCCTGAAATACTTTTATGCTTTTATTGTTAAACATATGTCTTTGACAGTCTCTGTGTGATTGTGTTAGAATTTGACATAATTAAGAGAGTCTTCAGTTCTATGATTGGTATAGGTGCTTCTAGACCTAGTTGTAAGATACTGTTTGTAAACCACACTGCTTTAATCACATTCTCCTCTAGTTCCTTGGCACGATATTTGGCTTTTTGTAGAAAGTAGCCTTCTTATTGCTTTCTGCCTCCTATTTTCTTCTTTTTAAATTTATCCACATCACTGCTTAAGTGTTTTATTAGAGTCCATGTTTTTACAGCTATTTTTAGTGTCACAAAAATAAATATTTTATGTATTATGACTGCAAATAGAATGTTGTTCTTGGTTTGTAGATCTTAGTTAGGCTGTTTCTCAGTCCTGGGGCAGTTAAAGCTGAAAATTAGATAAGCATATTTCTGCCAACCCCAGGTCAGATTACATTCTGATGGGCAGGATGACATAGTGGAAAATATCCACCTCCCGCGTCAGAAAAACCTGGATTTATATTCCAGCTCTCTAGTTGTCGGCTGTGTTATCTTGGACAACTTTCTCAGTCTTTCATCCTTAATACAGAAGTAACAATATGTGCCTCTGAGGATTAAATGAATGTTAAGATGTGCTAAGGATTAGAAACACTACATAATGACAAAGTACGAACAACCTTCCTTCCCACAAATATTTTACAGTTTTAGAGGTTAGTACATATATATGCACATTTATTTTAAAAATTCTATATTAAATACATGTATATGTAGATATGTATATGAGTTTCTACTTTTTGCCAGGCTCTGTTCTAGATTCTTGAGATACATGATTTAACAAAACAAAGGCCCCAGTCCTTGTGCAGCTTAATAATTTAGAAAGTGAATATTGCAAACTTTCTTTCAATGTCACTAATGTTTATTTTAAACCAGTCCAGCAATTTAGGCTATGTGTTTTCTTGGCTCTCACTATATTCATATTTCCATGAAATAATGGAGAGAAGAAAATTTCTCGTGTAAATAAGAGGTCTTATGAGTTGATTCAAAAAGACAAAGAATATATGGGAAAGTGAGTAAATGATATTAGTAGGTAATTCACAAAAGAAGAAATGCAGATGGCTAATAAATTCTTGGAAAACTGCTCAAACTCCCCAGTAACATGGGAAACGCAAATAAAAGGATATCTGGTATTTTGTTCACAAAAGTGGCAAAAGGGAGAAATATTGATATTATCCAGTGTTGGTGAAGGTGTGGGGAAAACAAGCAAATTTCTACAAAGGGATATGAATTGTAATTTTTTTTTGGAAAACGATCTGTATTACCTAATAAAATAAAAAAATAAAAACAAATGTGATCATACCCCTGATTCAGCTGTTTCACTTTTAGTAATCTATCTTGGAGAAGTAAATGTACAAATATGTAAAACTATGTTTTCAACACTGTACTACATTACTATGTGTAATAACAAAAAGTTAAGAAAAAAATCAAGTCTCTCAATAAAGGGACATTTCAACACAAATATACTAATATTTGAAATATGTCTTCAAAACTATTCATCAATGTTTGTGAGAACAAAAATCTGGAAAAAATCATGAATTTTCATTAATAACGAAGTAGTTCAATGAAGTGTGGTGAACCCAAAGTATGCAGCATTATGTAGATATTCAAAACGATGAATAGGAGCTATCAGCATTGACCTCGGTGGGTGTCTATGATATATTATTAAGTGAGAAAAGCAAGAGGCTTGTAATGAACTTATGATCACATATTTGTTTTAATACTTCTATATACATGGTTATTTCAAATTTGAAGATGTTTTGTGAACATAGAGAAAGATAGGGAAGAATGTATATGAAACTTACCTCAGTGTGAGGGTTGTTGATGGGAGATGGAAAGTCACAACACTTGACTTTCTTCTCTCTGATTGTTTGACTTGTTACAATTATCATGTATAATGTTGTAATAAAGAAACACAAAATAGAAAAATTAGAATTTCAAGCTATTAGAAATGGTCTATTTAGGGTGTAATTGGTATATCCCTTATCAGTGTGGAGGTTAGTTATAGAATCTACTGCAATGCTTTGCATTATAGTAGGTGTTCAGTGAATATTTCAATCATTCATTAAGTAAAATGTACTGAGGACTTTTAACACCTACCTATATGTATGTGTATCTCCCTCTTTCTCTCTCTATATATGTATATACAATATTTACTTATTATTTATGATACATTTATACATAAAAATACTTTTGAGAGCTCTTGCATAGAAGGTACTTTTGTCTTGAAATGACTTTCCTGCTTAGCGTGGACTTCTGTTTTTTGGTAGTGGGAATGAACCAAGCATGGATAGTAACAGAGCCCGTAATAAAGTCATCTCCCTCCAGCTTCCTCCCAGTCTCCAAAAATGTGAGCTGGGCAAGGCATAATGAACTTTATGCATTCGTTCACTCAGTTATTCCAAGGTTTATTGCTTGCTAAGCCTTATGGTGGAAACAACGATTTATTCATGGGTCTTTTGCCTATAAGGAGTTTACTGTTCTGCAGGTTATAAACATGGCATCAATTCCATGTCACTTAATTTTTTTCTTTTCAGCATAGATGATGGTTTTATTACATACTTATTATCAACTTTTACCCCAAAATCAAAACCCCTCCGTTCCTAACCCTTAAATATATACTTAGTGTAAGGAGGTGAAGCAAGGGTGTGATTTTACAGAGGGACCAGTGAAGGTGTTTTTTTACATATGTTTATGCATGATGTTTCTTATGTATAAAAAAACAGTAAGCTATAGAGGACAGTTTAGACATACTATAAAAATGGCTACCATGGGCATTATACTTGCTGGACTAAACATTCTAGTTTAAGAAGCCTCAGTTACACTTACCTACTAAAAAAACTTCCGTCTAATAAAACTCCCATTCTTTAAGCCCAGAATTCTAAGCAGAAAAAAGTATTCTAGTAGATATTTTTATTCCTAGGATTCTCGTTGTGAAAACATTGACTTTTATTATAGTCATGTTTTCATGTGTTTATCTTTAATATATTATGTAATATATAATCAAATATATATAATATATCTTTAATAAAATATACACATATATATATTATTATATAACATAAAATATTTAACATAACAATAAGATATATTATTTTTATATGTTTACATGTGTATCTTATTATATATTCTAGTAAATCTACTAGAACTACTATGCATATTTTTTACCTGTTGGTATCCATGCATTTTTAATTCTTGTAAATATTTTTGGGTAGCATTATTACACTCTGAGCCTCAGTTTCTACATCTGTAAGATGATATCAGTAATGCACTTCTGAATTTGTTGTGGAAAATAATACTTATCAAGTACATGTAGCCTCCAACCAGACCCTGTTCCTGTTAGTAACTGGTGCTTTAGCATTCAGTTACCACATACCAATATTGTTTGTAATGAATTACTACTGCAAAGAGTAAACCATGACACTGGCTGTGGGAATGTATTTTTCAGAATCATTGTTTTCCTTCTCATTAGAAGATAAAAGAACAAATGGTGAGACAGTCCTAAAAAATGTACTTCTCCATGTTGTGACTGATTCTAAACAAAAGGAAAAAGACGTTTACATAAAGGATTTCTGTTGGATTTCTAACTATAGAGAAGAAGCATTTTCTGAAATGCCGATATGTTATAATTTAATGATGTGTTCTTTGGGGAGATGGTCCATTTTTTGCACATTCATCATGGCTCTAAAAGTGAGTAAGGATGAAAAGCATGTAGTGCTTGCCTTGTTCTTACATCAGAAGAATTTTTTCTTTTGTCCATTTTATGCTTGTTTCCAAAGGCTTAAAATGAAAGCTTTGTTTCTGCAATAATGGCTTAGTGTAGGCTTACATTGTTGATCCCCTCAGTAGATGCAATGTAATCCACTTTGGTAATGTGAATTTTTAAACAATCATTCGCCTTTGCCATTAACCCTTCTCTACTAATGATAATACTCTACAAAAACTACAAAGGAACCCGGGCCCAGCTTAACATTAGACTTGGAGCGCACTTAGCTGAATTTGCATTTCTTATTTTAGTAGCAGTGAATTGCTGAGCATATGTTGAACTTCATCAATACCAAATGTAGAATAGGTGATTGTGAAACTAATGTTCAAGTGCAAGCATTCAAATACAAACACGGGAAACTAGAAGAAAATAATGATGAAATGAAGCAAAAGGGCTTTCCAGTCCAAAATTCCCCTTGAAGGGGCTTCGGCCGCTGTTGCTTTTTGCAATATTTTTTAACTTGACCTGTTGCTTTGCTTAGTTCATTGTAGTGCAAATGTCTCAAATAAAGCTGTACATGAGTCATTTTTTTTTTTTTTTCTCCTCAGTTCAGGCTACTTGGATAATAGCACACTTTGAACACAAGCATGGGAACCTATTGAATGTTTCCTGCATAAAGCTTAGAGCTTGGCTCAGCAGCTTGACATGTTTCTTTAGGAGAGAGAAATGGCAAATTAGCTAAAAGTAATTTTATTCCATGACATATTTCCAAACTAACTTTGAGAACACATTTCCACTTAGTGTTTGGATTCCACTTTGGGGACTTTGAAAAGGTTTCCTGCACTTGGTTAAGTAAAATAGTTGGTGGACGGCTAAATTAAGATGTTCTTCAGGGATTTGTAGATATTTAAAGTTTTACCTAAAGGAGAGAGGACTTTACTGCAATTCGTATTGAAGCTGCAGTACTGTATGCCTTCAGGGCTGTGGATTTAATAAACAAAAGATCCGTCAGTGAGCTTGGTGCACGGTAGGGGGTAGATGTAATTATATACTTTAAAGGGGAAAAGACTGTTATTATTTTACGTTTATTGAGTGCCAACATTTTGCAATGTGCTGTACCTAATATAGAATTAGACACAGTCCTTGCCCAATGGACTATCTATTTAAATTAGACACAATCTAAATATTTCTCTTAAGTACTTCCTGTGTTTTCAAATTTGTTACACAGTCCATTGTACCAGTGCAGAAATATTACTGTACTTGCAAATGTTATTTAAAACTGTGAAGGCTGTCAAAGACAGGTGGTAAAATGAGATGTGATTCTTAGACTATAAAATCGCACATGTTTTTCAGGTCTTTTCCTTTAACTATCATTATTAGATCTAACTTGAAATGGGAAGCAGGAGAGAGGTATTACATTTAGAAAAGGAGGGATGTATCCTTTTGATTTTTACTTTGGAAAAAAATTACTGTTTAAGAGTAAATAATGCCACTGATTTACTTAACTAGGTTTGGAGTTACATTTATTTGTGTGCTTTTTATATTTATTTTAAAATTAATTAATAATTAATTTTTTGTGTGTGATTTTTAGCTAATTGCAGTCTGAAATTCCATGACAGCCAGCATCACACTGTCTAGCCCGGGGCTTTGCAAGTATTAGCCACTCACTAAAAACTGTTGAAGGAATGAATAAAATGGAATTGCATGTAAGCCATCATTTTCTCATGACTCTCTTTTCTGATTTTAGAGACTGAGGAGTTGGTGCTGTACTGGCTTTGGGCCAGGCACTAAAAAAAAAAAAAAAAAAACAAAAGCAAACAAACAACAACACCACCAAAATCTGAAAAAATTTTCCTGCTTATCCCTTCAAAGAGCCCTGGTTTGGAAGGACTTCCTCTGATAAAGACGTTTCTTGTCTCTCAGCAAGGCTCAGGCATGACGATCCAGCAGATCGTCCAGGGCTGTGAGAGTCCTCAGGGCTGTTGCGATCCCCACCAGTGATCAAAGGACCCTTTCACACCGGCTGTCTGGTTCCAAGGGAGGTAGTCACCATATACAGCGGTCGGCTTATTGATCTGTTGTGTGGACACACACAGTTTCTCTTAACTCTATTGTGAGTCAGGCTGGTGTTAGGAAAAATGTGCAGATAAACATGGAGAAGAATATATAAGTTGGCCTGTTGATGTATTTATCCTGTATACTGTGACTGTTTCACACCAACTGCTGCATCCCCAGCTCCAGCACCTTTACTCAGCTCCCTCCTGAGCTCGCAGAGTGCACACCAATCCTCAATTGCGAGATGTATCTATTCTCTCAGTGAGCGGAAATGAGGGTCCTTGCTATCACAGTGGAATCATCTGGCCCTGTGTTTGCATCTCTGCCATTTACTCTCCGTATGATCTAAATCAAGTCAACTTTTCTAAGCTCTGGGCTCTTTAGATGTAAAATGGAGGTAATAATGGCACTTAGCTCTTAGAATTTGGGTGAAAATTAGTCTAAGCTATGTATTTTGAGCATACTACTCTGTTATTATTAATACTATTACCATTATTATGGATGATAATCTATTTACCATACAGTGTCATTGTCAGGTGCACATATCAAAAAGTCAGTTGCGCATATACACATTATTTTAATTTAAAATACAAAATATTGATATTTCAAGGCAGTTGTATAAGCAGTTATCATTCTGATCTGCCAGCAGTGTAAATGTGACGCTTAGGAAGTAGGGAGTTGGCCCGGTTTGGACCGCAGCATCCACCCTGCCCGTTTCCTCATGCTCACCCACCTGTTTCTTACGCTCATTATGACTCTGTCTCTTCTGCCTGTTCTTCCTGTTCTAGTTCTTTCCTGCCCTAAGTTGCCTTCTGAGCCAGCTGAACCCGAATGATTTTCCACTGAAGCCTTGACTTCTTACCCCTCAGCAATGGTCTTACTTTCTACTTTGGTGAGCATCTGACTTAATTTCCTGAAATATTTCTTCTATTTTCCTCAAAATTTCTTCTGTTTTCCTCTTGACCTTTCTCCTCCCCTCCTGTTTCAGAACACAAAGAGTTTCTATAACATTTGAGATCAATGACTACATCTTACCCTCCATATTCTGTCAGTGGCTCCTCCAATCTTGGCATAGTCTCCATCTTTTTCCTCCTTTTTGCTTGTTTTCTCTCTTTTGCCCTCAAGATTCCCTTGATCTACTTGTCTTCCATTCACTCAACACACACTCACTCTTCTCCCTGCTTCCTGTCTGAGACTGTGTTCTGAAAATTCACTTGTTGTGTGTTCTTATCACCAAATCTGATGGTCTCTTTAATCACTTACCTTTCTTCTCCCTCCCTGCTCCTTTTTCCTCATCCCTGTTTTTGAAAGCTAATGAGTGAAAGCATTTTCTCCTTCTGTTTGAGCTTCTTATCACTCCCCACCCTTTCACTAACATGTAGGCCTTATGTCAGATATTACATTCTGTACATGATGTATAGATCTGTATATTCCACTTCAGCCTATATCTCATAGGCCTTTTATCTCTGACTGCTGGCTAGACACTCCCAGGCAACTCTAATCAACCAGCTAAAAACCCAACTTATCACCTTTCCTCTAAACTAGACTCTCCTCGTGTTTTTCTTCTTTCTGTTAATGATCCCCCAATTCTCCTTAGATGCCCAGGCTACAAATCACTGAGACATCTGATGACCAATCAATTGCCACAATTCTACTGATTTTTCCTCCATTTCTGTCCTTCAGACCTGCCACATCCCTTGCCTTCTCTGTGCCTGGCTTTTACTACCTCTTACCTCTTCTAGTAGCAGTAAATTCCTCCCTGGCCACACCATTTCTAGCCTTTGTAGAAAATGAGAAACCACAAAATCCAAATGCCTTCAGCAGTCATTCAAGGTATTTGCTCTCAATGACTGGCTTCTGATCCAGTGGCCAGGAGACCTTAACACATAGAGATTTTTTTCCTGACTCTAGGTCCCAATTAGGCTGCAAGAGATGAGATACTTTTCTGAGAGAATCCGCGAAAAATACTGTGTAACACTTGTCCATTCGCTGGGTTGGAATCATGAGGGAAGAGTCACAAAGCATGAAGTACCCAGGAGTATCCTCCTCTGTACAGACCAATCAGATTCCAGCTTTACGTTTCCTGTTTTCTTCTCTCCCCAAACCTCTCCTTCACAGCTTAGCCCTTTATGATTACAGGGCCCTCTGTGCCTCTCATATTGTTCATCACATTTTTTTTCTGTTTGTTTAAGCCGACCATTTCTTCACAGTCTAGGTTTATGTCTCACGTCCATGAAACTCCTCTGAAATGAAATCTTGAGGTGTTTATTTCAATAGTGATGCTATTTCTTTAAGAGTGATCATGCATTACTCTCTTTAATCATTATATTTCATGCCTTATGCCTGAAAATAAGCTCTAGGAAAATAAAGTCAATGTCCAAGACCCATTTTAATTCCCCATAGTGTCTAGCATGGGACTTCTTTATAGTCTTTGATGATGAATTTTCAGGACTACACACACTAATGGTATTGAACACTCTGAGCACTTTATTACCCCTCATCAGTATGACATCACCTTCTAACCACTCCTCTTAGGAACACTATGTTAGACAAATCTTCTACATCACTGCATTAGGTAAATAAGTACCATTTTAAATATGCTTCAGAGCTTGCAGAGTACTTTCATAGAAACATGTCACTAGATCCTCATAAAAATTCTGTGATATAAGTACTTTTATTATCTCCATTTTGCAGATAAAAGGACTAAATATCTTTGTGTTTGAGAGTAGTACTCTCCATGTGAAAGACTGTGGAGATCAGAGCGGGAATCTCTCACATAGGCAAAGATACTAATAATTTAATTTTCTCTGTAGAAGATTTCAGCTGAAAAATACATTGTGACCTTGGATTTCTAGAGTATTTACTCATATCAAGACTGATATCTTGCTTTCCAGGCAAGAGTAACCTAACCTTTTCAGTCAAATGTAGTTGAAGAGAGTAACGTAGATGGAGAATGGATTCTCTTTGAATGAAGACATTAACATTTAAAGGATTAGAAACAATTTTCAGAATAAATGCTTATATGTACACACATTCATATTTAAAATTAACATAAAGTAGGAGCTTTACACTGAATAAACAAGATTAAAAACATTTTTTGTACATTATGGCAAATACACAATAGAGATACGTCTAAATCTTAGTTTTTATTCTGAATTTTTCTGCAACAGAAGCAGAAGAGGGAAATAATCCAGTATATATGTAGATACCAGAGTTCAGCCAAAATGGAACTTGCCCTTAATATTCCATGGAAAAAGAATATTCCAATTCTGTTAGCTCTAGAACCCTGCCGGTTCTAGAAAAAGTACCTGGTTGGGCAGAGTCAAAATTGTCCTAGGAAAAGCAGGTAGACAGAAACTGTTATAAGCTAAATTCAGTTATTGTGTCACTTGAAGAATTACCACAAACAGTGTGTTGTTGATGTTTCCTCTTTAATTCTTCCCATGTGTCTTGTACATTATATTGTATATAGCATGTATTCAATTTGTATCTCCTGAATCATTTACTCTGTACCTTAAACAATATATTTAATTTGTAAGTTCATACCATGACCCTTAGGCACTTTGGACAACTTTGGGTTAATGATAACTAAATTTTGCAAGAGAGGGGAAGAAATAATAAGATGGGAGCAGTAGTGAGAAAAAAATGTAAAGCAAGTCAGAAGCACAAGGATAGCGAAATAGAGATTGCTAAAAATATCTAAGGTTGGCCAGTCATCACGGCCCAAGCAAACCAATCTGAGGCCAAACGATGTGGCATTTGAGACCCCTGGAGTAGAAGACCAGGACACCATCTAGGCATGACAGTGCTGGTTTTGCCACCTTCATGTTCCCAGTGGATCGCAGCAATTTGGATGAACTAGAATACTGTGTTGGTGAAATGTTGCTTACCCTGATCAGGCATTCCCTGCTCTTCTTCCACTGGTGTTAAAGCAGAGCAGTGATTATGAAGATATTCTTTTTAAAAGCTCCTTTAAAATAGTGAAAGACATAAAAAGGGCAAAAAAAAAAAACCAAAAAAAAAACCCTTGCAAGTCCTCAATAAGCCCTGAAAATAGAATCAAGTATTGAAAACCCATTGGAAGGAAAGCAGGCAGCCTACCTCTGTCTCTGTGTCTGTCTCTCTCTCTAGTTTTTCTTCCTCCTCCCTCTCTCCTCCTTTTCTTCTCCTCTTCCCTCTTTCCTTCTCCTCTTCCTAAGCTCTTTTTCCCTCCTACTTCCCTCACTCCTCTGCCCCTTTCCTCCCTTTCTTCCCCTCTTCCTCCATCTTATCTTTCACCAAATCCAAAGAGAAGCAGTGGTAGAAGATGGCTTTTAACTGCTCTCTGGTTTATCTCCCTTCTGTTTAGGGGAATAGCTTAAACTCAGTAAAAGTATTTCAGAACAATGTTGTGGTTAAAAAAAGAATCTTACAAGACATCTTAATCTGCTTTCCAGCTCTGATCCAATTAACTGTGGCCAATGGCACAGGGTCATGAAGTCCAAACCCACCCCTATATATTGGAGAAGGTAGGGGTAAGGTGAGACATTAAAAAAAACAAGAAGAAGAAGGGGAAGGAAAAGAAGAAAAAAGAGAAGAAAACATCAATTTCGGCTCAGCCAATATCCTGAAAAGTATCTCCTACACCAGTCATTCTTCCAAATTAGTACATCAAATTGCCAAAACAGAGCTTACCTACATTATTTGCCTTTATGTATGTATAACCAAATATTTTGTCCACAGCTTGATCAGGGTTTCTTATTACCCCTAGGTAGAAGAACATTTACTGTTGTAATTTTGCTAGAAAGGACGCCATTCATTCTTCCTAATTCCTATGTCAGATTACTAAAATGGAGTATATCTGCACTGTTTGAAGCATTGCATTGCCTTTACATAACATTTACAAGTATTTTGCCCTCAGTTTCATCAGCGTTTGTTTTAAGAAATAGCCCTAAGTAGAACATTTGCAGTTTTTGTAATTTTGACAAAAGGGAACACCATTCCTTCCTTATGCTAATTGGTATCTCTCATTTAATTATCAAAACAAAAATTTCCTTTTTGAATTAAAAACTAGAAAAAAAAATTAGCTGCTGATGAACTGGGTTTCTTTAAAATATTTGACCATAATTTTATACATGTTATGTTATCAATAAATATTTGCTTCATGATGAAATAAATAAAGGAATGAGGGAATTCATCTTATTTAGCTTTCACTTTGGCTACCAGAAATTTAGTGCTCAGTTTTGTGTTTAATGGCAGTAGCTTTTCTTAGTTAAGTGTTCCTGCTATATTCTTGCTCACCCTCATTTACTATTTTAATGTTCTTTTATGATTTTACTCTGTGCCCTTCAAAAATCTGTTTTGGAAGTAGCTGGCATATAAATAGCTTAAAAAAATAAACTGCATATTCTGACATTTACAGTTGTAAGGATAATTCCATGTTAAGGATGATTCAGTCTGCAAGTAAAGTTATTGGATATATGTCTAAATATATTTTAGAATCATTTTGATCATCACATAGCTTTTCTAAGATGCTAGTGTTTCTTGTTTTGTTGTTTTTCTTCCCATCAAAACATTTCTCTCTCTACCCAAAAATGCACAATGACTCAGTTTGGCTAATTTTATCAAACTGATGTGTTGAAGGGCATTTGACTCTCTTGAGTCCTCTCCTAGGCCCTAATTTTCTTAATTGTACCAATCCCACTATGGATTTCTCTCCCCCAGAAAGCATAGCTGCCCATCTTGCTTATTTACATTCGTAAGCTTTTGTTCTCTCTGGATTTCTTTGCATTTGCATGCTTTTTCTTTTTCTTTTCTTTTTTTTTTTCTGTTTGCTTTTCAACCATTCCACTTGTCTTGTCTTTCAAAACCTGGCTTAGGTATAACCTCTTTTGGTAAGACTTACTTAATGAACTCCAAGTGACTCTTTTTCCATGTCTCCTTGGGATTATCTACTCAGTTTTTACTCTGTTAATTTGCCCTTATTTGTATGACATGTTGAAAGTGTTCTGAAGCCCTTTTTAAAATACAAGAATGAGTTCTGGCTCTCCACTTAGAAAATTTGCTAATTGTTTCTCAGACTGTGTCTTCTTTCCCTTTTTATATTATCCCTGAACCACATAGTTCAATGTTCTATGGGATGAAGGAATGTTCATTAAATGATGTTGGCTCTTAGTTGCTCAGGTTAAAACGCAGAATATTGATGATGTTTGTCTTAACAAACATTTTATCAGGAGTAAAGATGATAATCGTTTCCAGGAAATTTAAATTTAAACTTAGAGAAGTGCAGCACAGTTTTTGACATAGTTGTACATTCATCCATTTCAAACAGGTTCCTAAGCTAGTTTCTTTGTTTCTCCCCCTTTATTCATATTCTTTCCAGACTGATGGAGGCATATGGCTTTAATTATCAAGTATATGCTAAGGACCTGCAGAGCTACAGCTTTTTCCTGACTTTCATAATGAAGCTAGTTCCTAAACAGCAACATTTGCCAGATTATTTTATTGTATTATGACATTAAACATGGACCAGCAGAAATCTAGCTAATTGGGAATGATACCTTTTCCTTTAACTGCTTATTTATTTTCCAGGGAACTAATTTAGTTTGGTTATAAAATGAAACCTCATAACTCAGTATAAATGATTTTGGTCATATAATATCAATAGCTAGGCTGAGTAAATTCCTATAAATAAAAAAAACACTTTTGAAAAAATTTATTTAAAAAATGAGTAAATGCAGCTTTACTGCTGTTATTTACAACATTTAAGGCTGGAAGGAACATTTAATACTTGTTTTTCTTCTGTCTTTTAATGAATTGGCAAGCATTATTTGTAATTAGTGAGTTAATTGTTTATAGTCAAAGACTTGCTAAAGTGCTTTAAAATTAAAAGCAGTTTATTTCATTTCACTGGAAAATAGGCAAAACTCCTTATGCTTAGGTGATATAATTTTAAAAGTATTTTATAACTCAAATTTAAATAAAAATGTTCCAAATATATTATATATATCAAAACTTTAAAATTATATGAAATCGTACAGCACTTGTCACCAACAGCCCACCCCCCTAATAAGCATCATTTATCTTATTTGATTTGTGGCAATCTGATTTCTGTCAAAGAAGAATCTATGTTGCTTGTTTCATATATGTTGAATTTTTAAATGAGTGATACTAGCCTGAAAGATGTTTACAAATTTGGAACTTAAGTTTTGATCTTATGGTCACATGTTAATTTTAAAAACAATCTCAATGATGGCATGGAACATAATGCATTTGGCTCTTAGAGCATATTCTACATCAAAGAGTTGTAGAGTGGGAGAGAATCACCAAGATTCTAGTGGGTACAGTGGTAATCAAAGTGTGTTCCAGGGAACCTAAAGGTTCCTTGAAACTACCCCAGGAATGTCCAGGGAGGAGAAAGGGGGTGGTGGTCAAGCTGGAATGTCTGCGTCAGTTCTTTGAATGGTTTTAATGACGACATAGAATCCAATTCATAAATTTTTAACACTGTGAGCCCAGTAACTTCTTTTGTAGCTGAGAAACTATCCAGACAAGTGAAGTAATTTGATAAATGGCAAATTAATATATTTTGCTAACACTTGAATGTGGACTCAGTACTATGAAGTCTTAAATGGTTTTTCTTTCACTGCAAGTAGAATAAAACCCTTTAGGTAAAGAGGAGGACTCTATTTTTAATATTTTTAATATTAAACAAATAATTTTTGAAATTAAAACATGGAAAAATACTAAACTCCTAAAATCTGCTATAAGGTTCAAAAACATTAATTAGTAAGTTGCATTTTCTGTTTGCAGCTTTATCTACTTTTTATCTTTATCTAGTTCTAATTGACAGTTTTGCCGTAATATAAATAGGATGGACTAAGAGGTTTACAAGTCACATTTGAAAAATTTAGTTTGGATATGTAGAATTTTAAGGAAAAAAATACCAAAAAATGGTCATTAGATTTTGGTTATATACTAGGCACTCCACTAGGAACTATGGATTCAAAGACAAAGAGCAAAATACACACTCTAAGATGAAGAGATTCACAATTCAACAGAAAAGACAACCTAAAAATGGACTGTGATAGAGTGATGATGATGCTTTAATAAGTAAATGACTTCGAGCTTGGCGTTGAACTGAAAATAAGAGTGCTCCAGGGAGAAGAGTGTATGTGGGCAAGGGGGAGGGGAGAAGCGAAGACAGACCGAAGGTAGACAGGGACACAGAGAGATGTTGATTGGTTGATTCATGATGGTGTTGCTAAACAAAATTATGGAAGCTGGAGAATAGGGCAGAATATGAGGAATAGATATGCCCAGTCCCAGATATTTGCAGCTGGACATATCCAGTAGAGGGAAGGTAGCTCAGCATTCAGAGGCAAGAGATTAAGGCTGGAGATTTGACTCACTCACTCACTCACTCACTCATTCATTCAGTAAATATTATTGGCTGTTTACTGTGCCTCGGGCATTGTAATAAGCACTATGTTAGAGAAGGGAATACAAGGATGAAAAAACATGGACTATTTTATTCAAGAAATGTGCAGTCCATCAAGGGGACTGACATTAAACAAGCATTATAATTTAATTATTAAAGAGAATTTTAATGAACTATTTTGTGAAATATATATTATTAAAATCTGTGATGTCAAACATGATAAAATAATTATAATGCTTTCTAATTGCATATAACAAGCATATTGCATTATAATTTAATAAGTGTGTTTATTGCATAGGAGAAAGAGCAGCTAATACTGTCTGTAAAGCTTCACAGTGAAGGTAGCATTTGTGTTAAGGATTGACGGATTGTATCAGAAGTCACTTCTAGCATACTAGTAAAACTGTGGGGGAAGATTCAATCTAAATATACCAAGTAAGCATATATTAGGACTGAAAAATGGATTTTGCTTATACTTCTCAAAGTCGGATTTTGAATCCTTCTTCATTAGAGAAAAATGTCTCTATGGTTCCTCTAACGGTCTGAACTGACTTAATAGTATGTGGACTGAACAATGCTTCTTGTTTTCATTTGCAATGAAAATAATCAGACAGGCACTAATTATTTGTCTGTGAATAATGTGCTTCGGGTCACAACTAATTCCACTAGTTGACATTTTTCATTGTATCCCATTCATCCTGAGAAATGACATGGTCTGCCTTTAAGATGGACAGGATTTTCTTGGCTTATCCACCTTCTTAAAGTTTTCTCAAGCTCTGTGGCTACTCTAATTTTGTCATTTTTAATTTTCTCCTTTGCATCTTTCTTTTCCTTTTCCCACTTAGGTTTTTGTTTCCACTTAAACCTTATACCGTTAGCATTGCTTTACAAACTTTCTCATTTTACACCTCTGTGACCACAACTTTAGAAGTATTGGCTCTGCAAATCTAGCTGAATGGTCAGTTTATTTTGTGGTTCTTTTCACCTCATCAGCTGTTCGGTGTATAGATTTTTCTTTTCAACTAGTTTAGAATAAATCAATATTCCAGGAAAGAAGCACAGCTCAAGTCAGATACGTCTACCAAACTCCTCTCCTCGTAGAACTTGATGTTGGTTTGAGATCGCCAAATGCTACTGAAATCTTAAATGTAACTGTGCAAAGCATGAATAAAAATAAGCTATTTGGTGATAATGATGTCGTTGGTGTTAGATTAGCACAATTGCGAATTATTCCTCATTTATTACACCGCATCAGTTTGGTTTTGAGAAATGGCTTATTCTTTTCATTTGGGTTTTGTCCTAGAAGGTAGGGAGAATGATAACTTGCTGATTTCACAACATGTTTGAAGGGAAAAATAATTAATAGCTTTAAAGCACTTAGACTGCATGAAGTTTTATACACATAATAATTATATAATCCCCCAAGATGGTTATTTATGTTAGCATACACTCAGTGTCATTTCTCACACTCAGTTTTGGAATTTTTTGAATTGGGAAGGGTATTTTCTTTCTTTCTCCAGAAAAATGATGATGTGGGAGGAACATGTATAGTATTGAGGATTAATTTGTTCTAAATGATAATCATTTGGAAGTTAAGATGTCAGATCATGACCTTATGGAGTTAAAACACTCTTGCAGATTATGTAGTCTAATTTTTCACAAGGAAACAGAAGTCTTAAATATAGGTAAATTTATAAAGTAGCAGAACCAAGGCTGGTTCCCATGCTTACATTAAAATTTGGTCTCCAGTTGTAGCTGTCGTTAAAGTTAGCCTATTAGAAAGTCAGCAAAAACAAACAAATAAACCAACTTGCTGTAGACAGTTACACTCGTCTATGTAAGAAAATCCAGCTTTTTACTGAGGGATAGATACATGACACTGTGTTGTAAATTGGTTCTGCATTTTTGCAAAAAGCACTGTTAGAGTCCATAGTTGTTTAGTTGTTACTCAGTGTCTTTTGTGACACCAGGTGTGTTTTTTAATACATAGTTTTCAGTAAAATTCCATATGGATTTTTGTACATTCACATGAGAAACAACATTATAGAGAAAGAGGAAATTATGATGACACAGGAAAAAAACAGTCCTACTTGGAGACAAAAAAAAAATGTGTCAGAGGATAGCACTTTCTAGATATAAAACTAATAAAATACATTTTACAGATATTGCTATCAAATGATGTTTATTTACAAAAACAGTATTATGAATTTGCAAGAGTAAATTAGTCAAGCAGTGGGTAAGAATTTGCATTCATCTTGAAAAATTAAATGTTTATATTAAGTTATTATAATTAAAAAATCAATTTTGATAAATGTTTGTTTTCATATAGTAATTACAGCTAATTATAGCTAATTAGCTGTAATTTAATTTTTTCTAAATGATAATCATTCGGAAGTTAAGACGTCAGATCATGGCCTTCTGGAGTTAAAACACTCTTTCAGATTATGTAGTCTAATTTTTGACAAGGAAACAGAACTCGTAAATATAGGTAAATTTGTAAAGTAGCAGAGCCAAGGCTCGTTCCTTGAATACTATGAAGCCTGTCTCTATACTAAAGATTTTTTTTATGAATTTGCTTATTAATTTTTTCTTATATCAATCTTTGGCACTAGATTTTTTATAAGAATTTGGTTGAGGTATAATTCACATACCATACAATTTAACTTTTTTTTTTTTTTAAAATAAATTTATTTATTTATTTTATTTCTGGCTGCATTGGGTCTTTGTTGCAGCGCGCGGGCTTCTCATCGCAGTGTTTTCTCTTGTTGCGGAGCACGGGCTCTAGGTGCGCGGGCTTCAGTAGTTGTGGCGTGTGGGCTCAGTAGTTGTGGCTCGCGGGCTGTAAAGCACAGGCTCAGTAGCTGTGGTGCACGGACTTAGTTGCTCCGCGGCATGTGGAATCCTCCCGGACCAGGGCTCTAACCCATGTCCCCTGCATTGGCAGGCGGATTCTCAACCACTGCACCACCGGGGAAGTCCCAATTTAACTTTTAAAGTGTGTAATTCAGTTGTTTTAATATATGTAGAGTTGTGCAATAATCACCACTAATTTTAGAACATTATCATAATTCCCCAAAAAGAAACTCAGTATCTATTAGCAGTCACCTCCCAGCCTCCCTACCCCCATGCTCCTGGCAGTCACTTTCTGCCTCCATGTATTTGTCGATTCTAGACACGTAACATGTGACATTTTGTGACTGGCTTCTTTCACTTAGCATAGTTTTTCAAAGTTCTTCCATGGTGTAGCATGTGTAAGTAAGTTATTACTTTTTACTACAAGATAATATTCCATTGTATGGCTACACCACATGTTGTTAAATCATTCATCAGTTAATGGGCATTTGGGTTGTTTCCGCTTTTTGGTTTTTATGAATAATGCTGCAATTCACATTCATGTACAAGTTTTGTGTGGATCATTGTTTTCAGTTCTCTTGTGTATGTACTTAGGAGTACAATGCTGAGTCATAGGCTGACTCTATGTTTTACATTTTGAGGAACTGTCAAACTATTTTCCAAAGTAGCTGCACCATTTTCAATCCAACCAGCAATGTATGGGGCTTCCAATTTATCCATATCCTTGTCAACACTAGTTATCATCTCTCTTTTTGATTTTAGCCACCCTACTCGGTGTGAAGTGGTATGGCACTGTGGTTTTGACTTGCATTTCCCTAATGACTAATGATAATGAGCATCTTTCATGTAATTATTGGTTATTTTCATATCTTCTTTGGAGAAATGTCTATGCTAATCTTTTTTCACACTTTTCAGTTGGGTTATTTGCCTTTTTATTATTGAGTTGTAAGAATTTTTTTGTGTATTATGGATACAAGTCCCCTATCAGTTATATAATTTACAAATAGTTTCTCCCATTCTGTGTTGTCCCTTCATTTTATTGATGGTATACTTTGTAGAACAAATGTTTTTAATTTAGATGAAGTCCAATTTATGAGTTATTTTGGTGTTGCTTTTATTTTTATTGTCATGTCTGAGAAACCATTACCTAATCCCAGGTCAAAAGAATTACTTCCATGTATCTGCTAAAATGTCTAGTTTTAGCTCTTACATATAAGTCTTTGATTCATTTATAATTAATTTTTGTTTAAGGTGGGAGAGAGGGGTCCAGGTTTACTTCTCTGCTTGTGAATAGTAAGTTATCCTAACACTATTTATTGAAAAAGTTATATATCACAACTTAATTGTCTTGGCAACCTTGTTGAAATCAGTTGCCTGTAAACATAAAGAATTATTTCTGTGCAGTTGATATGTGTGTTTATCCTTATGTCAGTACCACATTATCTTGATTTCTGTAGCTTTGTAGTCAGCTTGAAATCAGAAAGTGTAAGTTCTCCAACTTTGTTCTTCCTTTTCAATATTATTTTGGGTATTCTTGATCCCTTGTGTGTGCACATGAATTTTAGGATCACTTTGTCAATTTCTCCAAAAAAGGAAGCTGGGATTTTGATCATGATTGTGTTTAATCTGTAGATCAATTTGGGGACTATTGCCATCTTAATAATATTAAGTATTCTCATCCATGGACATGCGGTATCTTTCCATTTATTCAGGTTTCTTTAGTTTTATGCAATGGATGTTTTGTTATTTTCAGTGCACAAACTTTTGCACTTCCCCTGTTAAATTTATTCCTAAGCATTTTGTTTTTTGTAATGTTATTGCAAATTGAATTGTTTTCTTAATTTTATTTCAGATTATTTATTGCTAGTATATAGAAATATAGTTGATTTTCACATATTGATTAATATCCTGCAACCTTGCTGAATTAATTTCTTAGTTCTAATTTTGTGTGTGTGTGTGTTCTGTAGGATTTTCTATATACAAGATAAGTTCATCTGTTAATAGAAGTAGCTTTACTTCTTTTGTCTTTCATCTGGATTTCTTTTATCTTTTTTCTTCCTAATTGCCCTGGCAAACACCTCCAGTACAATGTTCAAGAGAAATGGTGAGAGCAGACATCTTTGCCTTGTTCCTGATCATTGGGGGCTGCTAGTTTCCAAGCCTACTAACGAGCTGCAGAGAGGGGGGTAGTTATAAACTACTACAACCCCCTACTACTACTGGTTAAAACACTACAAATCTTGCTACTTTTATTAAAATTTAGCTGTCTTATTAAAGTCTTCTCAGATTGTTTCGAGCCTTTGGTTAATTTTCAGAATTCTCAAAAAAGTTGATCTTGATCATTTGGCCATTACTTTTCTTGCTTTTATTGAGTAGTGGATTTCTTGAGGTTCTAACTCTACTATTCCAGAAGTGGCCCTACGTTTTTCATGGGGCATATTTAGGGGCAGTAAAGGGGAAATTTAGTATAAAGCAAGACCTAACATAAATACTCTTTCCTATTTTTAAAAGAAAGGAAATAGTGTTTTCCCCCAGAAATATTTCTTAAGATGTAGTTGTCTCTAATTTTTTGAAAATGGCAATTTATTTAAGAGTATCTATCAGTTCCCAGTTACAAAATGATTTAATAACTTTTTAGAAATTATCATTTTAGTTGAAACAAAAAAATATTTAGAGGAGAATATCCTTATTCATATTAATTTAAACTGCAAGCTGTTTAACTTTATAGTATGCTCTTAAACTCATCTGGGAAAAATGAAACTTTCGATGTACTGATAATTGACTGAGATACCTTTTATTGTATTTAAGGTATTGTAAGATACCTTACAAGATATCTTGTAAGCTGAGAACTTGGATGTGTGCTAACTTTCTGGTTGTCAGCACACTCTATTTTTCAAACAGTTGAGTTTTTTATGGGTGGAGTAAACCTGAAGATAAAATGCAGTTTCCTACTGTTAACACAGAATGCTTCTAAAGCAATTGTTCTTAAGTCATTGTATGATTACATACTTTTCACCTCCCTTTCTTTCCCCCTCCCTCCATTGAGGATAGATTGACTTTGGAACACTCTACAGTTTGCTTTCCCGGTCACATTCCACCAACTGAGAAACTTACTTTGTTCTGAGTGTAGCCTGTTCTCAAAATATGTTCACTGACAGATGTTTCTCTACAGTCCTCTGTTGCTACATAGGAAGAAGAGAAAAGATGCTTTGGCCAATTGAAGTTGCCAAGAAATTGATTTTTAAATACTTGTGTCAAACTTTGAGCCACAGAGAGTCTGTTTGTTAATTTGTTTTGAAAAATAATATGAGTCCATTATGTAGCGATAAGTAGTGAGCATTTAGGAGAAAACATGAAAAGTGCATTCAGAAAAGAACTTGATGAGGAACTAGTTAAAATATTTTGTCAGTTGCATTTACTTTGGAATGTTGCTTAAGACATAATAAAAAATGGGCACCTGCTCCAAAGATTGGTGCCAGTTGACCTAATTATTTATAGTTTTTGAAATATCATTCAGTTAGTTTTTCTAGGTTGTGATTGGCTTGATAAAAGAGAGAACTCAGAAATTTGTATATTGTATGTACATTTTCCACGTATCTATAGTTTTTCATTATCACCTCTGATAATCACCTCTGCCCAGGGAGAAAAATTATATTACATATAATTCTACCTTGCTAGAGAAATTACATACTAAGGTAAAATATTTCGTTGCATTTGCATTGAGGTTAGGAGAGGCACAAAGCTTTGTAGTATCCAAGACTTCTGCAGCCCCCCAAACTCAGTTATTGCCCCCTTGTGGGTGACATTACCCCCACTGAGTGTGCATGCCCTATATTATCTTTATGTAAAACCATCTATAAAAAGTTTTTTATTTAACTTCATCCAGACTTTACCTGAATTCTAAAGTTTGTTTATGTCACTTCTACTGATGCTTGTCTTTTTTAATTCACAAATATTCCAGAGTTAGAATAGAGGGAATATCATTTGTATGTGTGTGTGTGTGTCTGTTTGTGTACATACAAACACACGTTGAGAAGCTCTCCTGTACCCAGAGTTGCTAAGTTCAATTAAAGATGTATTTTGTGCAAAATTATATAATGGTTATTGAAAATTAATCTTAAGAAACTGCCAGTCCTCTTTCTGACTTTACCTGTCCCCAGTTATATTCCATTTATTTTATTTTATAGTGCTATCAAAATATTGGTACCTTAAAAAGATTGTGTGAGAAATGTGTTAGGTTTTTAATTTTTAAAAATTCTTGTTTGATAATACAAGAAGCAAAAAATGCTTAGCTTTTATATAAAATACAATAGAATCAGCAATGATTAGGAAATTTGTATACAAAAAAATAGATATTCTGGGACTTCCGTGGTGGCGCAGTGGTTAAGAATCCGCCTGCCAATGCAGGGGACACGGGTTCGAGCCCTGGTCCAGGAAGATCCCACATGCTGCGGAGCAACTAAGCCCATGCACCACAACTACTGAGCCCGCGTGCCGCAACTACTGGAGCCCGCGTGCCTAGAGCCCATGCTCGGCCACAAGAGAAGCCACTGCAATGAGAAGCCCATGCACCACAATGAAGAGTAGCCCCTGCTCGCTTCAACTAGAGAAAGCCTGTGTGCAGCAACGAAGACCCAACACAGCCAAAAATAAATAAAATAAATTTATTAAAAAAAAAAAAGATATTCTGAATTCTCAGAATCAGAGTATCTATTGGATATTTTCAAATTTAAAGAAAAAGCAACTTGGTATTCAACTAGTATGACATGGGCCCCTCTATATTAGACGCAGGATGTTGCCAATGAGGATGGTTGTACCTAGTGCATCACTATCATACAGCAACCCTGGATAACCATTGATGGTATATTCACATCTGGTATCTATTTAGATTTATAAGTACATAATCACAAGCAAAAGCAGTCAGCCATTTTAATATAATATTTAGTTTATCAAAAGCTTACCAGTACCAGGCATGTTCTAAGCATGAGAGATAAAATGGAGTAAAACATGACCCCTTCCCTCAAAAACTTACCTATTACAGTGCAACTGACACACACAGTCACTGAAGTGAAGCTCATTTTGGGACAAAGAGAATCAGGAAAAAAAACTTTGCAAAAGTGATTATTTTAAAATAGTTTTGCAAGAAAGATCAGGAGTTGACAGGAGAAAAACGATAGCATATATCTCCACTGAAAATTGCTAACTTAACATTCAATTTGTATAACTAATGTTTCCGTCAGAGGATTCTGAATTTTTTTATTCATTTCCTAAAAGACACTTACTAACTACTTTGTTTAAAAAAGTGTTGCTTCAGTGTGCTAGATTTTATGCCAATGCATCACATATATTAGTTCATTTAATCCTCCCGACCACCCTGTGAGGTTTTATTATCCTAATTTTACACGTGAGGAAACAGAGGCTCCTAGAGATTTAATTGACTTGCTACATTTTTCAGGATTCAAACCCAGGCAGTCTCATTCACTGGATATAACTCATACGAAGAAGAAGAGTGAACAGGACCGCAAAGATGAATTCGACATAGACCTTTTCCTCAAGGATTTTCAATGAATTCAAGGAAGATGACATTTGGTGGATAAAGCATAAGTGATTTAGTGCCTAGGGAAGGATTATGTACTTTCTTTTAACTCAGAGCTTGTGCCAATTAGAACAAGAACAACTAAGTTAAGGTCAAATATCTCTCCTAAACAAATTTTAAATTTAGTTTTATTTTATTCTTTATTGTTGCCCTTCCAAAGTACCTTTTGAGATAGAAGGGTGAGAAGAAGGAATTAAGCCACGAAATATCAAAAGTGGTTTATGTCCTCTTGTTCCCGCAATATCCAGACAACACAGCCTACATTCTCATCAGATTAATCACTACGGCAAACAAGGAAGAAAAAAAGAGCCAGTATCAA
The DNA here is from genome assembly GCF_009873245.2 of Balaenoptera musculus. Classification (NCBI taxonomy): domain Eukaryota; kingdom Metazoa; phylum Chordata; class Mammalia; order Artiodactyla; family Balaenopteridae; genus Balaenoptera; species Balaenoptera musculus. The sequence continues at coordinate 93,144,492 of NC_045789.1, read as the reverse complement.
AGGGCCTAGGAGACTTCTCTGTTTCTGATCCTAGTAGAATTAATATGACCAGTTAGAATGAGCACACAAGAGACTAATCTCACAGGATCCTGGGATTCCTTTCTCTCCAGGTGTTGACAGAAATGGGAAAGTCTGGATTGGTAGGTTTACATTTACCAAAAAGTCTGCAAAAGACATACGTGTTCTAAAACAGCTCATACATGAAAAAAAAAAGTACATGGATTCATTTATATGCACATTTTTTTCAATAGCAAATACTATAGTACTACATGATCCATGGTTGGTTGGTTGAATCTTCTGATATGGAGGAACCATGGATACAGTGGGCCAGCTATAAGTTATACTTGGATTTTCAGCTGTGTAAAGAATCAGGGCCCCTGACCAATGCGTTGTTCAAGGGTCCACTATATATGCAAATGCAGGGAATTTAACCATTTTGGTAGATGACTACAAAATATAATTTTGATTTTATTTCGTATATGTTTTGAAAGGTGCAGATGAAACCCATTAAAATGGTGTCCAGCCTTCGGAAAGGCCACGTAGAATCTAGAAGTTTTCTGTATTTCTATGTAGACAGCTAAAAGTTTATCTAGAGAGGTTTAAATACAGGAACGTAGGACTTGAAAAGAATTGTGGGTAAAGGGAAGAATTTATAAAGAAGCTGGCTTTTGAGGTGGCCCTTTAAGATGGATACAATTTAGACATGTGAAGATGGGGGGATGGGGTGGGTAGGGCTTCAAGCAGAAGTTAAAGATGGACCAAAAGCGTAGAGTTAGGAGAAGAATGAATGTGTATGAAGTACTGGTTTATGTTGACTAGTTTATTTTGACTTGACTAGTGTATATTAACTTAGAATCATAAAAAAATCACTGGTATTAAGAATGGACTATTTTGTTGAGATAATTTAATGAAATTCCTTGAATATTAAGTTAAAGGATTTATACATTATTATATGGCAAATGGGAACCTCTGAAAGTTTTTGACTGGGAAAGTAACATGTTTAGCTAGTTATTCAGGAAGATATACCTGGTAGTAATGTGTGAAATGGATCAAAGAGGTAAAATCTGGGAGAACCATTTTAGGTTATTATAATAGTTCAGGTGAGAGTCCTAGTTTAGGCCAGTGGCAGTGAAAATAGAGAAGAAGGAATGGAACCAGAAAATGAAATGGATAAAGGCCCATGGAGGTGGCTGCTGATTTAGTGTGGGGAAAGGGAGAGAGAGTTCAGTCACTGGTGATGACCATGAGGTTTGATTCTCAGTATCCAGGAAGATTCAGTTTCCATTCATGGAAATAAGAGAAGCATATTTAGGATGGCAAATGTTAAGTTCAGTTTTTAATCTGAAGCCATTAGAAATGCTTTAGCATTCATTTCTGGATATCTGAGAGTGGTTCTGAAACAAACAAAAAAAGAGTTGTGCTGAAAATGCAGAGAGAGGCCAAGGCTGAAGGTACACCCGCAGTAGGTATTATTCATATAGAGGAAATATTACTATCAAGCCATTAATTTGCATGAAAGTTCCAGTTGAATGACTAGTGAGAACAAGTTAAGGCTTGTTTTCAGGGACTGCCTACATTTGGAGAATGAAAAAACAGGGAAATCCATAGCAAGAAGGAAAAAAGAGAGGATCCAGGAACAGTGTGTTCCAGAAAACAGAGTTAGGGAGGGTAAACACTGGAAAAATACCATTGAATTTGGTGACAATTAACCAATCAATCATACCTAATCAAATTACATATACACTGTGTTCTATTTTTAGCAATTAGAGATGTTAGAATGCTTTAAGAACATTTTTAGGAGTCTGGAGTCAAAGAAATCAAAATGAGGGACTCTGAAATAATCAAAGCATTTATTGTATATCTATTATGTACCAGGTTGAATATATGAATAAGTGATCCTACCTTATGTTTGAAATATATGTTCTGTATAATATATATAATGGCATTATATGAATCAAGTTCCCAACAGTCATGAGATGGAAGATTTAAATGTTTAATTGGGCAGGGATAAGAAACAGCAGGGAACAGGGACACACTTAGGGACTAGCAACAGCCAAAAGCCAAAGGGGTAGAGGGCTAGGCTCAAAGGACTGAGAGAGAACAGGGTTACCACAACCCAGGGAGAGTTGGTGCTGTAGAAGAGGGAGCGCTACTGTCAGAATGGAACCCAGGCAAAGACACAGCCAAGACCTAGCAGTACCTCCCATTGGATGGACCAAACAGGAGAAGAAATGATTTGGGAGCTTGAGTGATTCTTCTCAAGAGTCAGACCCATAGTGCACAAATTAAGAGAATGGATCTGAGGGAAGAGGACAGAAAGTATCACCATTGTGCATAGTCAGTGCCCATACTCTTTACTTTTAATAGCAGAAGTTGAATCAGTATAAAGATGAAATGACATGGTTTATTGTTTAATGAATGTGTGAAATGTGACAATACTATATAATGGATTACCTTTTTGATGTCACGTATAAAAGGATATCGTAGTGGTTATTGAGCTTTTCTTTTGAAACAGAGTGAGTAAAGAAATAAATAGGAGTTGACATATTAGTGCATTTGCTGTGCCCCATCCCGCCAAAATGTTCTCAAGTTGGAGCACAAGGAAGAAAGACTGCTAGTTAAAACAGAATTCAGGAGTCCAAGAATCAGCATTGGCTCACCAAATTTCATGTTAGAAGAAGAGTATAGATTATTTGTGGCTAAGTATACCAGAGAGGGACCTCAAAACTGCTTAAAAACTTCTGGTCTCAAGGCAAAATTGATTTGGACCTGTAGACTGAGATAAATCAGCAGATGGGAAAATCAAAGAAATATTATTGTCTCAAGACTACTTGGTGGTAGTAGTAGTAGTAGTATGGTAATAAAATTAGTAATAACTATCATTTATGGAGGGCTCACAACATACCAGCCATGATGCTAGATACTGTATAATTTAGATCTGTAATTTTTGATCCAGTTGTCTATCCAGTTTGGAAAAGAAATTATATCATTTCCCCCCATTTCATAGATTAGGAATCTGAGGCTCCGAATAGTTAAGTAACTTCTCCACAGCCATACAGTTAATAAATGGATGTCGATAAGGCTGTTGTGCTTCGTCTTCGGCTATTGTGTTCTCCATGTTCTCCCGGATGTGCTGTACCTCCTTCCACCTCTCGCAGTCCAGGGAGCTATCAGCTTCCTCTTTTCCCAGTTGACTTATTTCACTTTTAGTGTCAAATCCTACTTGTCAACTTTACACCCCTACAGTTACTGGTCCATTGTAGGTGGTCATGCTGTAACTGATAGGCTAGATTGTGTTTATAATCTTGAGAAACTCTGTTGCCTATGGTTAGATTTTGGCATTCATTAATTAATCCCAATATTAATTCATCCCCTAGTATGTGCTCAGGACTGAAGCTTTGGGCACATTAGATACAGGATGTCCCAAGCAGAAAATTTCTTGCTGTTATGTAGAGGGGTCAGACAGTAAAAAGTAAACAAATATAAAACAATGTCAGGGTGTGGTATGTGCTATTAAGAAAAAGAAAACAGGGAAGAAGACAAAGACGCATTGGAGATGCTGTTTTAGACAGATCGATGCTTTTCTAGGCAGGCAATCACCTTCTGAAGAAGTAATATTTGAGAAGAGAAAGTGTGACTATCAGGGGAAAGACCATTTGAGTGAGGGTGAACAGAAAATGCAAAGGCCTTACTTAATGTAGGGTTTTCTTACTTTCTCTGCTCGTCCTTCAAGGTAGGGCCAGAACTGTTCTGCTACATAGACGTCATGCCCCTAATAACTGACAGATGGAGAAAGAGATAGAAGACTGAGGTTAGCTAACAACATGTCCTTTGTGATGTATCTACGATGGAGATTATCAGTCAAAGAGCCATCCATTTATAGTGCAGGTGCATATAGTGCAGGTGCATAGGGTGATAGTGTATAGCATCTCATCCCATGGTGACATTTAGGCACGTCAAAGTTTGCCCTTAGCTCAGGCACGTTCACCAGCATAATGCAGTTTTTTGTTGTCTCTTTAGCCCCCACTTCCCTCTGCCAATGAGCTGAAATTCATTTCTCCTTTAAAATGTGAAGATGTGGACTTATCTGTTGCAGTTATAAGCACAGTTGAGGAACAGTTTTCACAGAGTTGGAAAAGGGCTGCCTGCACCTCATTAACCTTTCAACTACTTGCTGCCCCTCCCCACAAATTACTGCAGTTATTTGATCAACATCCACACCATCAGAGGTGGTGTTATCATATAGGACTTCCACGTTATTTTCTTCTTAAAAAATTTAGTGCTTTATAAATATTTGTTTGTGGTTGGCTCCTGGTAAAGCAGTTTAGAATTACGCACAGCTTTTTTCAGGGGTCTAATTGCTTCCCTAATTCTCTCATAAGAGTTTTCGAAGTGTTTTATTAAAATTCTTTCAATAAGCTGCTACAATAGGATGTATAGGTATTATTATCACTTTTAAACAAAGGGCAGGTTAGCTAGCAAAGCTTTTAAGTAATAGCCACTAGATCAACTGGGTAGTTAGTTGTGGAGTCAGGACTGAAACTTAGACAACTTAACGTTAATTTCATTTGTTTCTCTAGAGCTTAATGTTAAAAGATGATAACGATACCTCACCTAAACAAGTCAGAATTGGACTACTGTACAAGTATTTTTAGGTTAATCTATACATGAGTGGGTAAGAAGCAAAGAGGCTGATCTCCTCAGGCAACAAATGGCTTCCATATTCTTTTCGCAACTGATCAAACTTTGATCTTTTCCTCTTTGCTTCTCTTGGGTTAAAAAGAACTAAAAACTGTAAAGGTACCAGTCAATTATATTTTAAAAGAAAAAAATGATGCCACTTAATATGCCAGGTTTTTCAATGGATCAAAAACTTTAAGGTCAGAGTAATTTCTTGAAAGCTTGCTTAATAAATAGTTGTTAATCCAAGGGAAATGCAAGAAAACCTTCCAAATGCCACTCGTTTGAAAAGGGTTGCTCATTTTGGATAAATTATTAGGTAATTTTTCAAGGATATCACTCACAAGTAAGGATTATTTGTATTTAAATGATTCATCTTTTGTCTCTTATAAATTAAAAAACTTTTCTCATTCACATTGTCACAGCTTGACGGGGTTGCTCCTAAGAATTTTTCTTCCTTTGTGTTAAACTTACAGAGGATGAAAGTATTTTTAAGTATCCACTGCTCAAGAGGGGCAGGTGCTATCCAGCCTACAATGGTCCATTTTACTCCCATCAATACATTGTTGGTCCCTGTGACTCCCTTTCTGATGGCAAAAATTACTTGCATATTATCAGAGTGAATTAAGCTGGTGCTGCAATCTGTCCCTAAAAGATTCAGAACACGATCCTTTGATGTCAGCTTTGGGGCAAGATAGTCCCAGCATCACATTTACTCAGAAATATGGAGGGTATATGTTAGTGTGATTTGCATATCTCACTCCTGTGGAGTCTTGTGGTAAATAATAGAAATGGGCAAGGAGCCCTGCATCAAGGCAAATTCACATTATTTCCTGACACACACAGTGAAGCTTATTTTGGGATAATGGCTACATATGTTCAGGAAGATTGGGCTCATGAGCCCACTGTCTGAACATTTTCCAGGAAAAAAAAAAGAATGTATTATTAGAAGACATCCGGGAGGGGGCCCTCTGTTATTTATATAATCCCTTTCTATGAAAACAAATAACCAATAATCTTTTGTTCCCTCGATCAATAAATGGACTATTGTGGTTAATTGAATATTTTGACAAAGTGACATACATTATATATTCCATATGGATTGCAAATGTTTATAATACTGAAAAAATAATAACCAACTCTTTAACATGATAATGCAACTGAACCTGATTTCCTTTTTTTTTTTTTTTTTTGGTGAGGGAAGGTGTGTTTTCTGACAAGGCAGTTAAGGATTTTTTTCTCAGAAGTCTACTTGCTTACTTATTCAAGAAATACTTGTTAAAAGCCATTGTATGCTAGAAAGAATCTTAGTACCAGGGCTGTAAATAATAATTGAATACACTCTCTGCTTTCTAGTGGCTCAGAATTTAAAATTTAATATCAAGACAGGCACACAAACAAGGATTTCAGGAGGAAAAGGGGGATGGATGTTCCTAATTATCCTTGGACTGTTTGAAGGAATCTTCAGAGAAAAGGTTGTTTAAAAGGAGTCTTAGCAAATGAATTTATATGCAGTTTTCATATGGACTCTGGGGCAAAGGACATTCTAAGAAGGAGCCACAACAAGTACATAATTAAAGAGGCATGAAATGTCATTATCCTTTTTAGGTACTGTAAGGGATTAGGTGTGGCTGGAGCATAGATTGTTTTGAAGGCAGTGACGTGATCTGAACCTCTAGTCTAATGACAGACCAGGGCACTATCCTAAAATGGCTTGTATGCGCTGCCAGGGTCTTGGGTTTTTATCCTGAAGGGTCCTACGTCATTGGAAAACTTAGCAGTCAGTGTAAAAATACCTAATTGAGATTCAGAAATACCATTCTGGTTCTTACCCCAATGTATATCATCATGTGTCTTTCTAGGGCCCCAATATCTTTCTAGGATCCTATTTATATATCCTTCTAGGGCCCCAGTGATTGCTAACACATTGTCAAATGAATCTAAGCTCATTATAATTATACCTATACCTATATACCTATACCTATAATTATACCTACCTTTTCTGAATACCCTCCAATCTTGCCTTCTCCAAAAACTTTTCTTCTTTATCCCACCTCTCTCTCTTAATCTAAGTTTGTCCCTTTCTTGCTACTTTCTTTCTTTCATATTCCTCCAATCCTGAGAGAATGGGAGGAAAGAATAACCACAAAACCCAAAATCCCTTGACACATTCAGTTGTGTCTCATAGTTATTCATTCATCTATTATTACCTCCCTTAAGCCAAGGGAGTATCTGTGTCTTGTTCATTAAATATTTACTGAAAAATTTCCAGTGCGGCTTCTCTTCTGGGTGCTTAGGGTATAATAATGAACAGAGTAACAAAAAAATGCCCAAACTCATAGAACTTACTTTCTGGCCAGAGAAGATAGAAAATAAGCAATACATAATTAATAAGTAAGTTGTATAATATATTAGAACATAAGTTCTGTGGAAAGAAAGAAAGGATAAGGATGATTGGAATGGTTGTTTTCAATTTCAAATAGAGCGGCTGGATACCCCTACTTAGAAGGTGAGTTAAGGACAGACACTTCAAGGTGTAGAGGGAGGTTGCTGTATAGATACCTGAGGATGAACAAAGAAGACAGCCAGTGCAGAGGCCTTATGGAGGGTCACCCATAGGACCCCAGGTGGTGAAGGTCTTGCACCTTGAAGATGTGTTCATAAAGAGTATTGAAATAAAGAGCAAGGAAGACATTGTCCTTCCCAGAGGCATAGAGTTTAGCAAAGGGAAAGTAAAGGAATTGCTTTCCCCTTGGACGCCCATAGAGAATGTGTCCTCTGTTGGGTACACAAGAATTGGATGAGATATTATACCGAGTCTGTGTTGGAACCTCAACAATTTCCATTCCCTCACGCTGGCAGTAAGCTAGCTGCTAGAGCTGCTTACACAGCTCCACCTCTTGTTTTGTTTACTGTAACGTTTAGTGTTTCATAACCACAATTTCATGTGCATTTTAATCAACTTGTTTTCAAATAGAGGGAAAGAAACTTTCCTTGAGGCATTTGTCATTCCTTAGTCCACACGAACCTGGAGTAGTGGTGCCGGAGTGAGTGGATAAATCCATCTGCAAGTTAATCTAGTGGACCACCACTGAGCACGTTCATTTGACAGGAGTAATTAGAGCAAGAGGATGTGCTCAGGCCTTCCCTTTACCGTAAACACTTTTAAAATTGTGTGAGTTGGAAAAATAACAACATCAACAAAAAAATTCACTCCAGTCAGTAATTAACTCTTTATTGACAGATAAATTTCTAAGAGATTAATTACTATTCAGTAATTATAGTGCATGCCCGCACTAAGGATTTGAAGTAGTTGTAGCTTCTTTTGGTGTAAAGTAGATTCTCTAATGTGTGCCTTTACTCCGAATTTTTAAATCGTCTTTGAAGGTACTGATTTTAGATCCTATTTTACCTAGTATTTGTCAAATAGGTTGTTGTAAATTTTTTGTGTAAAATTGCATTTTTGTCCAGATGGTTTACTTCATAGAACTTGTTTTTGGGAGTCGTAATCAAAGATAAATTTATTAGTAATGATATTAGGTTAGAAAGGCCATAGAACATACTTTGTGTTCAATGGGTTGAATTCAGTTGCTAGATTTCTTTGTATAAATGGACAGATTGGAACATGATTTTTAGAAATGTGTACAATTTGTGATTACTAATGATTAATCACATTTAGGAAATTAGTGTTTTCCCTTAAGTTTTCATCCCACGATGCTTTTAAATTATATGAACATCTGCTTAACACTGTGTGCCAAAATCTATGGTTAATAATGTAGATTGCATAAGCACCTTTTTCTGATTAGTAGAAATGTATTAAAAATAATGGAAATTAAGGTAAATTTTACAATATTTCAAAATCAGCAACGCATGCTGACGCAACAAAATGAAGAGTTACAGTGCTGTTTACTTCAGTGTTGATATCAGGAATAATCAAGACCCATCACACATGTTAATAGGGATGTACCACATCATTTTCCCTTCAGAGATTCTCTGTATGGCTTTAGAAATTAAGGGGGGGTGGAGTTTGACCTATGCTATATCTAAATATGAGCTATATTTCATAACAAAGTTTTACCAAGACTAGAACACTTAGCACAAGCCTAATAAACCTAGGACTAGAATCTAAATTTAAATATGCTGCTTTAAAATGAAACCATTGATTTAATTTATCCGTTTGTTCCTTTTTGAACCTTTATTGAGTAGTAGTCACTGTTCTAGGTGCTGGATATACAGGCACTATCAACCACATGCCCGTCTAGCTGTAGAAAGAGTGATTAATGATTAGAAGCTTAAATGTTTTTGTTAGGAAACCAATCAACCCTCTATTTCTGATAATGATCTTGACCTTCAGAACCATAAAGCTTTTTCTACAATTTTTCATGGCCATTAATTCAGTAATCTTCTTTTGTTTGTTTAGAACCTAGTCTGTGCAAAATATCTTTGTAAAAATACAGTCAAAACCACAAGGATAGAAACATACGGTCTTTTGGCCATCATAGCTTACAGTCTAGCAGGCAGAGTAGACAGACACATGGGGACACCCCTCTGATCAAGGTGACAGTGATATAAGTGCTATACAGAGAAAATAAACAACCTGCTATGGGATTGGAGGGACAGAGAATTCATTCTCATTGGGATGATCTGGGAAGAATTCTTAGAGAAATTTTCTTAAATATTATCCACCTTTTCATTGTCTTCAATATTTTGATAATAATCTCCTTCCTACACTCCTACACTGCAATATTACTAGCAAAAAATTTGACTTTACCTGGGCATATGAGGGTTTAAATGAATAGAATAACCATCTGTTTCAGGGAGAGTGGATCCATTTCCTCTTTCTTTTCCTTTTCCTGCCAAACTCCCTGCACATGGTTTGTATCCTTCCCTTGTCTCCCTCCTTGACACCCTGGGGATTTTAATTCCATTCATTCTAGGGCCCATTTTCTGAATGGTCACCCTTGACCTCCATCTAACCAAAGAGAAGAACCTTTAATCTTACTAATCCTGCTTAACCTGTGGGTTAGGAAGCACTACTGATAACCCCTAGCTTCCTAAAATCCTTTTCTCTCTTAGGACAGTATCTTTCATCTATCTTTTCTTTAAACACAAGAGCTATTTTTCTTCTCTGCTATAATACATTTTTGGAAGGCAAGGAACCATGGTTAATTTTATTTCCTGTAATGCCTACCTTGCCAAGAATATAATAGATGCTCTATAAATACATGCAGGTTCTTTTGGGGAGGATTCATGTTGGTGGTACCCACCATTAGTTATTGCTTGTGGAATGCGTGAGGGATGTGGATATTGTTTCACTGATCTTTGTAAGAATTAACAATATCTTTTAAATCAAATTAAATTTGATCTTAAATCCATAGTCCACAAGGCAGGTGGGAACTTAAATCTCAGTCATGAATGGCATCCTCCAGGATCGTATAAGAATGGAGGGTATTAGGTACTACCCAGAAAATAATGGCGGGACCTCTCTCTTTAGTTCATCTTGGTCAGTGCTGATATATTTTCTTCCAAAATCTCCATGAGTCCTTGAAAACCTGTGACTCTTTGGCTCTATGCCTTAATTAGGCACAGGCATTTTCGCCAATGCTGAGATCTTGAGTGCCCTGGGCCAGCATCCTTTTACATACTTGGACCTTTTCCCTACATAGGTCCTGCTACTCCCTATGGGTGCTTTAAGGACCTTTGGCCCTTTCCTCATCTGGAATAAATTCTTCTTCCTATGTGGCTGCTCTTTATCCTGTTTCTCCTAGCATGGTGGAACCAGCTTCCTGGAAAAAGACAAACCTAGTAGCAAGAAGTCTGCAAATTTTGCATTTGCTCTTGTAACTGACGTTTCTCAACCTCAACACTATTGACATTTTGGACCAGATAATTCTTTGCTGTGAGTGGCTGTTCTGATTACTGTAGGAGGTTTAGCATCTCTGGCCTCTACCAAACAGATGCCAGAAGCATCTCCCACTTGTGACAGTCAAAAACGTCTCCACACACTGCCAGATATCCCCTGGGGAGACAAAATCATCTTTGATTATGAGTCACTGTTATAATTCAAACTTACTGAGATATGAAAAACTCTATATAAATTATACAGTCATAAATATATAGTCAGGAGATATTAATTCTCCTTTAGAAAAAATGAGAAAATTAGTTGGATTAGTAGCCAAGTGGGAGATGATAATGAAAAAGGAAGGGGGATGGCACTTATGTGTCAGCAAGATGTTATTCACATTTTACTGAACACTAAGAAACTGTATCTCAGGACTGCTTATTTGTCAGGCAGAAGAGGCAGGTTTCAAGCCCACATCCATCCAACCTCAGATTTCAAGTACTTTTCATGATAACCATATACTAATCCAGCTATGCTGTTCACTTTGCCAAATATTTTAGTGCATACTTAAGAAGACTGCATTCTTCGCCTTACTTTGTAATGTGCCATTTTGTATTGGGCACTAGGTTACAGGTATAAACATATTTCACCAAAAAATGAGTCAAAATGTGAAATGCCCATCAGCTCATTCAAATTTGAGTAGCGGATGTATCCAGAGTTCTTAAAGGTTATGACTTTTGTAGACTGTCTGCAGAAGAAACATCAGGATTAACTCAAGGCCCATGCTGTTTACTATTTTGCTAGACTCTGGTTCTTTTAGGACAAGTAAGGCAATTAAATAGAATGTCAGAGAATTGAGTGAGCAAAGGTGGGAGTGGAGAACTTCTAAAGAGGAAGAAGTGCATATAAAGATGAAGCAGTGTCTAACTGCAAGTTTGTAATAAGGCAGATGCAGCAAATGCAAAGTATGAATGAAGCGGAATGAATCTGTAGATAGTCGGGTATTTGTGTTGAGGTTTTTTTATGCTCCTCTGAATTTATTCTTTAAGCCATTGGGGAGCCATTGAAGGATTTCAAGCAGTAGCATTTCATGAACAGATCTGTGTTTCAGGGGAAAAAAAAAAACTATTGCTGTTATAATATGAACATTGGATTTGAGTGGGGAAAAGTCTCTGAAAGAAAAGAGTTAAGATGCTGTTGGTAAAAAGAATAAAATACCTGGGAATAAACCTACCTAAGGAGGTAAAAGACCTGTACTTAGAAAGTTATAAGTCACTGATGAAAGAAATCAAAGACGACACAAACAGATGAAGAGATACACTGTGTTCTTGAATTGGAAGAATCAATATTGTGAAAATAACTATACTACCCACAGCAATCTACAGATTCAATGCAATCCCTATCAAATTACCAATGGCATTTTTTACAGAACTAGAACAAAAAAGTCTTAAAGTTTGTATGGAGACACAAAAGACCCGGCATAGCCAAAGCAGTCTTGAGGGGAAAAAATGGAGCTGGAGGAATCAGACTTCCTGACTTCAGACTATACTACAAAGCTACAGTATGGTACTGGCACAAAAACAGAAATATAGATCCATGGAACAGGATAAAAAGCCCAGAGATAAACCCACGCACCTATGGTCAACTAATCTATGACAAAGGAGGCAAGGATATACAGTGGAGAAAAGACCGTCTCTTCAATACGTGGTGCTGGGAAAAACTGGACAGGTACAATGTAAAAGAATGAAATTAGAACACTCCTTAACACCATACACAAAAATAAACCCAAAATGGATTAAAGACCTAAATGTAAGACAGGACACTATAAAACTCTTAGAGGAAAACATAGGAAGAACACTCTGACATAAATCACAGCAAGATCTTTTTTGACCCACCTCCTAAAGTAATGGAAATAAAAACAAAAGTAAACAAATGGGACCTAATGAAACCTAAAAGCTTTTGCACAGCAAAGGAGACTATAAACAAGACGAAAAGACAACCCTCAGATGGGAGAAAATATTTGCAAATGAATCAACAGAAAAAGGATTAATCTCCAAAGTATATAAACAACTCATGCAGCTCAATATTAAAAAAACAAACAACCCAATCCAAAAATGGGCAGAAGACCTAAATAGACATTTCTCCAAAGAAGACATAACAGATGGCCAAGAGGCATATGAAAAGCTGCTCAACATCACTAATTACTAGAGAAATGCAAATCAAAACTACAATGAGGTATCACCTCACACCGGTTAGAATGGGCATCATCAGAAAATCTACGAACAACAAATGCTGGAGTGGGTGTGGAGGAACGGGAACCCTCTTGTACTGTTGGAGGGAATGTAAATTGATACAGCCACTATGGAGAACAGTATGGAAGTTCCTTAAAAAACTGAAAATAGAATTACCATATGACCCAGCAATCCCACTACTGGGCATATACCCACAGAAAACCATAATTCAGAAAGAGTCATGCACCACAATGTTCATTGCAGCACTATTTACAATAGCCAGGTCATGGAAGCAACCTAAATGCTCATCGACAGATGAATGGATAAAGAAGTAGTGGTACATATATACAATGGAATATTACTCAGCCATAAAAAGGAATGAAATTGGGTCATTTGTAGAGATGTGGATGGACCTAGATGTGGATGGGTCTTTGTCATACAAAGTGAAGTAAGTCAGAAAGAGAAAAACAAATATCGTATATTAATGCATATATGTGGAATCTAGAAAAATGGTACAGATGAACCAGTTTGCAAGGCAGAAATAGAGGCACAGATGTAGAGAGCAAACATATGGATACCAAGGGGGCAAAGTGGGGGGGAGTGGGGGGCGGTGGTGGTGGTGGGATGAATTGGGAGATTGGGATTGACATATATACACTAATACGTATAAAATAGATAACTAATAAGAACTGCTGTATTAAAAAAATAATAAAATTAAAAAAAAAAGATGCTGTTGGTATAATCCAATCAATAAAATTGAGGTCCTGAACTAAAATAGTGCCAGTGGTGACTTTTATTTATTCATTTACATTTTTTAGTTTTTTTTCTAATTCACAACTTCTCAAACTTTAATGTGCAGCCAAATCATCTGGTAAATGTAGATCCTCATGCATTAGGTTTCGATGAGGCCTAAGATTCTACATTCGTTAGAAGCTTCCAGATGGTGCCAGTGCTTCTGGTTCATAGGCAGTATTGTGGGTAGTGAGGTTCTAAATAACTTCCTCTGTGCTGGATACTGGAAGAATAAGGTAATGGCAGGTAGTGTTGAGCACGTGGTCCCAGGTGACTGCAATATAGGTGGCTCAACTTTGTTATTAGGAGTCGGTTTGCCTTCCCCTCCAGCTTTGACCTTACTATGTTGGTTTCACTTTCTGGCTTCACATAGTAGTATCCTTCTGCAGCTCTGGGAGCTCATCCTCCCAGGTTCAAGTTTGGTAGAAATAAATTACTCACCTATTTGCCAGCAGCCCCAGTGAAAAGTTTCATGGTATTGCATTGGCTCCAGTTAAGTCATATGTCTACTTCTGAACAAATCACTGGGTCAGGAGGATTGTGATATTGCAATGAGCCTGGCCTGAGTTTGTCCATTCCTGGAATCAGTTGTAGAGTCAACTCCATCTGAAGTGCTTGGACTGATAATGGGGAAAGTGTGTCATTCCCAAGGAAAAATCAGGATACTGAACTGAAAAGGTGATTAGATTTCTCCTATATATCGTGAGTGAATGTATACCAGGGGTTTCCAAATGTTCTTGATATTTTAGGAATTTTTTTCCTGGAGCTCGAGTCCAAAAGAAATACCTAACAATTTATTTGGTAGTTAGGTCGTAATAACTTAATAAGGGTTTATATTCTAACAACTTACTAGAGTTATGTTTATTAAGTAGTTAAGTCCAAACAATAAGATTTTTGTCCTAACCATTAAGTAGCTGCTTGATAAAATATTATGTATAATTAAAAGAAAAATGATATTTTTGTTTCATTCTTAAGTAACGACAGTCCCTTTCTAAGGGGATGTGTGCATTGTGTTGGGGTCCACACAATTTCTTTTTTTTTTTTTAACATCTTTATTGGAGTATAATTGCTTTACAATGTTATGTTAGTTTCTGCTGTATGACAAAGTGAATCAGCTATACTTATACATATATCCCCATATCTCCTCCCTCTTGCGTCTCCCTCCCACCCTCCCTATCCCACCGCTCTAGGTGGTCACAAAGCACCGAGCTGATCTCCCTGTGCTATGTCCACACAATTTCTTGACCTCAGGTTAAGATTGGATACTGCCGCCCTCATTTCCTGTTCTACAGTGATTTTTGTGCAATAAATCCCTTTTTTCCTAATAGCAGTTCCTAAATCTCAGCTTTACAAATAGATGATGTCATCAAAAGGAATGTAGTATGAACACATATTTCTTGGAACTGTGAACTACCTTAAGCTGATTTTTGGTGTGGTTGCCAAAGATGTTAAGTATCACTGTGTTACTCTAGAAATAAAATATAATAACAACCCCTGTGAATTCCCCAAGTTGCCTTGGTGCACAGCTTGGGAACCATGGTCTTAGAAATTTTATATTTGAATTTCCTATTAGACATCTGTGTAGAGATGGAGAATCAAATGTTGACTGTTTGGGTTGAGTTTAGGTAAGAAGTCTGGACTGGTGGACACTCTCAGCATAGAGATCCGATTCCTTCTGCATTTTGACCCAAAGAGCTCTAAGATGGTGCTGCACATCTCTCCCTTCTCCTCAAGAGTAAAATGACATATGTCTACTCAGCTACCACACAGCTTCACGGTACATTATGTTATTCTTTGATCTTATGAGTCCTGAATCTAATTGATGTCCTCCATGGAGGAGCTCATCTCAGTATTTGCATTTTATCTTACATTTGTATTTAAAATAAACTGCACCATTAGTGATGCTTTTGTCTTCTAAGCTCTGGATTGTTCACATATTGGCTTAAATAACTGGAGGTGGGCAGCATGTATTTTTTATTCAGGTTGTAAACCCTCGGAAGTTTTTGACTTTGTTCCTTTAAACTTAATCATGTGGAACATGGCTTAATTAATAAGGAATGAGCAGAGCATGCTTTTGATCTTGAACTGATTTTTTTTCCTTAGAGTAGTTGATAGAGTATTTTCTCATTGATTATGCTTTTCTCCTAGCTTGTTTGTTGTTTTAATGGTGTAGAGTCTGTATCTGACAAACTGATTTTCTATTTTTTTAATTTTTTTTTTACTGGAGTATAATTGCTTTACAATGTTGTGTTAGTTTCTGCTGTACAACGAAGTAAATCAGTTATATGTATACATATATCCCCTCCCTCTTGGGCCTCCCTCCCACCTCCCCCCACCCCCATCCCGCCCATCCAGGTCGTCACAGAGCTCGGAGCTGAGCTGATTTTCTAAATAACTTAAATGTAATCTGGAGCAGTGGGTTTCCCAAAGTATATGCAAGTTTTATTTTGCTAGAGTCAGTAATCTTTGTATGTCCCTAGTTCATGTATGAGATATAATGGGTCATCATTCTATTGTCATTACATCACTGCAGCTCATCTTATAACATTACTCTCTTTCTCATGAAACTGTCACTCCTACTGATTGTGTAGAATAACTTCTGTTTCAATCTCGTCCCATAGTCCATTAAATAAAATGTATTGAAAATATTAGGTACACCACTGTTATGTGAATATTTAAATTTTTTAATTAAAAAGCAAAAGCTACTAACAGGTATTCAGTTTCTACAGAAATACTGTGTTAAGTTTTTTCTCTTTGAATATCCAAATAATTTTGACTTTTATTTATAAAAACAACGTAATGTTAGACTACTTATTTTTTTTTCTCTATTAGGTTCTCCTTTTACTTTTTATTTTTCCTTTTACATTTTTTTAATTGAAGTGTAGTTGATTTACAATGTTGTATAGGTTCTCCTTTTAATATCTTTTAATACTGCAAATGAAATACTTGAAAAGTATTAGCACAGCATTGTAATTGTTTATTTATAGCAGTACACTTTGAAACACAACATCCTTGTACATGTTTATTTTTTGAGGTTTGGTGTAGTTTGTTTCTTAAATGGCATAAACATTGCTTTGCTATGACATGCATTTTTGACTCTAGGATATTTTAGGAAATGTGTTAGTAATGAGCATCTGCAAGTCCTTATCACATCACATAAAGAATGGTGCTTGAATGAGGTGTTGGAACAGTACTTCTGCCTAGGCATCTGAGTTTTTTTGTGATCCTGAATATCAACAGAGTTCCCTAAATGATAATGCAGTTTGTGTTGTGATGATTGTCTTCCCAGTGGGGGCCCTTAATAGCTTTTCTTAGTTCTTGTCTCAGTACTTATTTATTCATGATTGACATGTGACAGTCACATTCCTGGATTTCATTTGTGTTTTTTTATCATGCAGATATTCAAATGTCTTTTATAGAAGGAGAATGACAGTGCATCTGTTGCTTGTTGAATAGACTCTTGCTCTAGGCTCTAGGCAAAATGTCAGTGCCGTATGTCTCAATGTATGTGATTTTTCTTTTGTACAGTCATTTTTCTCTTAGCATTCCAATGATTGTTTGAACGACTGTGTGATAGCAGTACTTAACGTGTCACTTACTGAACTTGAAATCATCACCATAGCTCACTGCATAACTCTACTCGCCGTCGGCCGATCCTGTCACTCCTGCTGATTGTGCGGAATAGAAGCCACTTCTCACCTTTTATTTTTTCTTATATGTTATGCTCATATTTTGACTGGCATTTTGTATATCTCTGGTGTTTATTATTAAGAGTTAAGATATTTCCTCACCCAGATTAAGATCAATACAAGCTAAAAAGTTGAGCACTTTGTTAATGCGTATTAAATATTAATCACCAGGGCTAGAGATTTTGGTCTTATAAGCATGTCAGATTGGGTAAACACTACTAAATATTTTGGCTGTTGGAAAGGAAAAATTATTTCGGATCTTCAAATTTACTAAGTCTCAGAGCATGTTAATTTCATAGCAGGCTATCCGAGTTTTACCTTTTAAGAAATATCTGATTAGGTAAATAAATTTACAGTAATACAGAAAAAATATTATGTCGTAAATAGCTTTATGAAATTTGCTGTTGTATAATCAGGAGATGCCATTTGAATGTAGAAGTGGAGCAGGGAGAAGCATCAGATGAGTTCTCTCACATCTTGCCTTTGTTCTAAATTAGAGCCTATTTTTGACTAGAGGTGTTATAGAAGGAAAAATAGGTTTCTATTGACTCAGATTTGAGGTGTGTTTGTAACAGGTGTAAATTTATATGCCTTCTGACAGAGAATTAACACCTGGCCAAGGTAAAACTTTAGGCCTTCGTGAAAATTAAAGTTTTAACTTTATAGAAAAAAACTGTCTGTTTTAAAGCATGATGAAATTGTGGAATTAATGCGTAACTCAGTTGTTTTATTTTGAACTTAAAGACAATACTTTCAAAAGGCATCTTAAAAAACCAAGTATAATGACAATAGAGTTAAGCTTGTGATACAATAAGGCTTTTAGTGTATCTAGACATATTGTAATTTGTTTCACAAATTGCATAAACCACAAAGGCAGGAGCCAATGAAATAACGCATAACATTTAACAATAACAAAAAGCATTTTTACTGAGAGCAGACACGTACATCATTTACTACACTGTATACAAAATATTTCACAACCCTTTATTATTGACATTTTTTCTTGCACTTGGAGAGCAGCGCAGGTAAGGCCATCAGAACCTTATGGATCCTGAATGCAGCTGCAAATAGTGTCCCTTAAAAGAGAGTGCAGCTGGTTTCCCGGTCTTTCTTGTGCCAGACAAGGAAGTGACTTTCCTTAGAGAAGAGGATTACAGTCATATCCTCAAACAAGGAAACTAGAGCCAGATTTCTTTTTAGAAGTTGCAGTGGGGATTCTGAAGAAACATTGCACTGAATTTTAGTTTATTCTAAACTTGAGTTACTAAAATTTTGGAAGTAGATGGGGCCACAGAATTATGTGTACTTTTCGTAACTTAAAAATAATCCTGTTCCTTGCGTAGGATTAAATGGTTCTAAAACCAGAAGAAACTGCAAAGAAAAATGAGCACTACATTAGCAGTTACTCAAATATCCTCTCAAATGTTTCTTTAATTTTGTAATGAATTTTTGCATTTGTCTTCAAATTAAATACCAGGAAAGCATTATTTTCTCATTTTTGTATATTGAATAAAAGCATTTAATGCTAAATTAAGATGGCAAGGTAGTGTTTTACCTTCCCTTTCTGGAAAAAAAATCAAATATTTATTAACTGCTTTCTATTGTTGTCTTTCTCTTTAGAAAGTAATTTGTGGTCAGTGGAGCCCAGCAGGGAAGCTCCTTTTCCTCCAGATGGCTGTGACATTTGAGAAAACCTTGGAGGATTAAAGGCACTCCAGTGAGCACTCAAAGTCCTGACACAACTTGACAGTCCTAATCTGGGTCCCGAACTGATTGGATGACCAAGGGCACAAAATTCTCATCCAACTGTGCAATCACCGCGCACATTTTTAAGAGCACTAAAATTATTCCAAAGTTTTGGTGACTGTTTTAAACAAAAATATATAAACCTTTTCTTCCTGGCATACGCTTGGAAAGGCTCATGGAGGTGCCTTGTATAGCTTAAAAAAAAACTGGGGATATTTTTGCGTGAATGAGCACAGCATGCTATAAATGTCTTTACTCTTTATTAAGTAGGGTTTGCAAACATTCTAAATGGTTAAATGGTAGAGGAAACTATAGAAATTGATCTTGGTGAGCAGCCTACCAAATCTAATTATATATTGTCACCATCTGCTGAAATATGATAACAGAATTAATACAATTACTGTCAGAATTTCAAAGGAAAAAACTTTTGAAAAAAATCGCACGTGTAGCGTGTGTGTGTGTGTGTGAGTGTGTGAGTGAGAGAGAGAGAGAGAGAGAGAGAGAGAGAAAGAGAATAACAAGAGCAAGAAAGAATAGCATCTTGTATGTTCTTTTTTACTTTCCTCATTTTGTCAACTATTGTTTAAAATAATCGGAAAGACTTTTTCCTAATTTTTGAGTTGATTAACGTTATCAAGTTTTGGTAAGGTGATTTTATAGTTTGGAATTTTAATTATACCATGGCAGCTTCCAAAATTACCATGGCAACAGGTGTGTAATTATCAGCATTGCACATAGCTTCAATGTGTAACGCATTTTTTCTGGCTGAATGAATATTAAATCATACTGCCTAACACCTTCTCTGCTAGTAGACAGATAAAGCTGTGGCCATGGCCTGTAAATCGATCCTGCTTCTATAGATTTCTTTTACTACAAAGCCATTGAATGGGGTAATTTGTGCCTTTCAGGGTTTTCTGAATTTGTTAGAGCTTGACAGAAAGCTAGTTTCATTTCATTTAACAAAAAAAAGTGACATGTTTAATTACTACTCACACTTCCTTTCATAGAATTCTCTCCAAAAAGAATATACTGCTATAGTTTTTGGTTGCAAGGTGCGTGTTCATGACAGATGACATTTTTTTAAAAAAATTCATTTTCTTAAGACACCTTGTGTTTTAAGTGCTGCTGTTCCTAACAAATTCAGGTGGTCTTTGTATGAAGCACATATGAAATGAAACCTTTGAATTAAAACATAAATATCATCTTCTAATACAAATCAACTCTAAGAAGACAGTATAATCCATGATATTTAGTGAAGTCTCAACTTTACATTGCTTCTAATATTCTAGGCGATCCTTTCAGACTGACTCCCACCTGTAAATAGGCAAGAGAGTGAATAATTATCTATCAAATATTATCTTTTGTATATCTCTGATTGTTATAAAACCCGAAATCTTCCTTAAATATCTCATGAAAGAGATAACAATTTATTTTTATTATTATTACTATTATTATTTTTTGATCATCCATTATCATTTAATTTATAAACCCAATATACATATTTGACTGATGGAAGTGAGGCTTTTTAGGAACTAGCATTATAAAAAACCTATTTATGTTTAAAATACACAGATTAGGTTGTGCCATAAATAATATTGTTAAATGGGAATCCAGCTAAATGATTACAAAGTTACATGGATCTTTTCAATATTCAGTCTTTGTTTTAATGTACATTTTATTCTGGAATGACATTCGGTAACTTGAGATCATTAAATGAAACAAACATGAGTTAATCTGTGTTAGAACAAAAACTAGCATGAGAAGATATATTTAAAACTTCTAGACACTTGGATTTCCCAGACAGATGATTCTCCAAAAGATTAGAGAAAGGCTATATATGTCTGCTCTATTTCTCCCTCTCCATCCCCAGCCAAATATCCCACAATACATATCATTTAAGCATTTTAATTTGTGTGTTTTCATTTCAAACTAAAGTTGAGGTTACCAGTGGTATAAGATCAGATCTCCTACTTATGTATTGGTGCATCGTAAAATATAGCCTAACAGGCCGTATTCATAATATGAACTGAAACTAAGAAAAAGGTGAATCCTTTATTCACACAAATAGGTTAACATTCCCGAAGTAGTGTCCATTGAAAACTGTTACAAGAACGTGGAGAATATACTGGTTTTCTCTAGATTGGTTTCTCCACTATTTCTCTCTTTATTATTTACTCTAGCTCATATTTAAGCTGTGTGATTTTTTTTTTTAAAGAAAGGGTAAACACACACGCACGCTCAGTGTATTTCTGTAGACTCCCCTTTAATGGATCTCTGCCCGTGTTAGCCATTGTTTCAGTTGCTTGTGGCTGCTCGATTGTGCAAGGTTGCCTGGAAACGCTCCTTCTTCAGTGCAAAGCTCTCCAGCCACTTTCCATACCTCTGAGTCCAGGGCTTAAAGATTCAGGAAATCCAGCCACTGGTGTTTCTTTTCAAAATCTCCTTAGTAAAATAATCACCTTGTAAATGTAGAAAATAGGAAAACAGCTTCACAGCCTATGGGGCATGCATGTTTAAAACAAAACAAAAAACTTTCAAAAAATTTTAAAATTGTTACAAGTTAAAACAAATTGAAAATTTTCTTCTAAGTGAACTTGATATAAAGTTTTGTTAAACCAGTATTTTGTAGTGTGTAATATTATTTGGAAATATTTAAAATTAACATCTACCACAGTTTCTCAGTCTACAAATTTGGTTCTTTTCCCATCAAGGTTACATCGTATTCCCATGACCCCTTTAAATTGGAAAAGTTTGAAAGCCAGATACCTTGATTTGGAATTTTTATGCTTTTATTACATTTTAAAATAAGTAACATTATTAGGTAGCAGGTTGTGATCATTATTTGCTTTTTTCCTTGGTTTGAGTTAACCTTGAGAGGTTTTTTTGGAATATAAAATTGGTGTGATGTTTAATAATACTGATTCAACTGGTCTTACTTGACTTTGCTATTAAGTCATTTTCTCTTTAAAGTATAACTCAGTCACTTTAGCTGCAAATTAAGAATTGAAAATATCTTTGATATAATTTTTCCACCATTAGCCCAAATTCCTAATTCTGAAGTGTAAAGGGGGAGTATTATATCATCATGCATGAGTTAAATATACGCCACTCCATAATATCCATATACCATTACGATTTAAGATTCTTTTTAAAAGTAGCACCAGGTGGGTTTTGGTCCGTTTGTTTTAAGTAGGAAGAATTATTGGTTTGTGATATAGGACAAGAAAGTGAATATGTGCTCTGTGGTGTTTGAAAGGCATACAGTCATCAGATGTGTCTCACCTACATTTGAAGTTTGTTAGACTTTACTCTCCTAACTGTTTTCTTTTTTCCCAGTTTAGTTTCAAACTCAGATTGTCACTAATTCTAATTGTATGATATAAATATTGCCAACAACACACTCTTTGACAACTCCCTATTGGTAGATTACATAGGTTAAATTGGTTACTAAATATTGAAATTTCTCTATCATATCATGTATTCAAATTTCTTTGAATACTTTTCTCTAACTTTTTAATTTAAATAATTGTTTCTACTGATGCCTGAACTGTAGATGCTGCAGAAATTCACTTTAAGGTTACTCATAATGTTAATTAGTTTTAAATGCCTATATGACCCATGGTTGTTTTACTGATTTGGATTCACTCATTATGTTGTTAAAAAGTTATGAAGTTGAGAATTTAAATCATTGGTCAAGAAAATCAAATACATTCCTTCCCATCCTCTTTCCTTCTATGTCTCATAAGCCGAAGTGTTTCTTAGGATAAAGCGTTGGATCTGCTTGTTAATTGCTAATGAAATTGTTTAGTTATGATACGTTATATCTCAGATATCACAAAGTGATGAGATTGGTTTGATTTACATGGAGTACTGGGAGCAAGGCAGAAGAATAAAGCAGAGGCATATTGCTACCTGTTTAAGCATGTATCCACTCTATCATTAATGCAGAACAATTAGTTGTGGGCCGCAGTTTGCTGCAGTGACTTAGAAATCTGGTGTTCTCATTGCCATCAGGGTGGGAGTCTGATTTTCATGTGAATTTAAATTGTTAAGGCAGGTAGAATAACAAAACAAGCTTATTATGGTGATTCTGAAATAATTATCAAGGAAGAGATGAGAGAAAGCGTTCAAGTATTTACTCTGTGTGAGACAGTCTATCTCCAAGGTGCTTTACATATTTTACCTCTCTCCATCCTGGGAAAGGCCCTATGACTTGCATAGTTTTGTTCCCATTTTACAAATTGAGAAACTCAAGCTTTTTGAGGTTAATTAAAATCTGATTTCTCCCAGTTGTTTTTAATTCCAGCAGATATACTTTCCTACTACACCTCTAACTTCCTCACTGATACGGGAACAGATGATATCTCTGGTGGCATAAAAAGTAATCACCTTAAGGGTAGAGAAGCATAACTGCCAGGGATTTGGATGGTTCACATCAATAGTGTACTAAAGAATAATGTATTCAGTATGTGAAAAACAACCATCACCACAGCTAGAGCACCATTAAAGTTTCTGTAAAATTGGGCCATGCATTTTGAGCTCTTAACAGAAATAGATAAGGATTAATAGGTATTCTGATACTTCCATAGAAACCAGGAAAAATACTCTGGACCTTTGAGGACCATTATGTGCCAATCCCACAGTAAGAGATGTAAAAATAAGTTAAGAAATGGTCTCTGCCCCCATGGAACTCCTACCCATGAAAATCACAACTATATAAAGTCATTATAATCACCTGTGGTGATTGCGAAGGCATAGTATAATGTGCTATGGGCAAATGGAAGGTGTCACTGAGGAGTGACATTTAGGATCTGGAAGGATGTGTTCATGGAGGAGGGAGGAAAGGAGGGGGATTTCATGCTGGTGCAGAGGTGAAGATGGGTTGGTGAGCAGCTCTATGTGACCCACAAAGAATGTGTTTTGCTGAGTTAGGAGAAGCTTCTGGTTAAGTCCATGGAACCAGTATCACAAAGTCCCTTAAATGACATGCTAAGGAATTTACATGCCACCTTATTGGATAAAGAGGAGATCTATACATCATTTGTTAATTATAGGCAAAAATGTGCAGATTCATACGTTGGAAAGATTGCATTTGTGGTACTCGAGGATATGGTAAAGGAAAAGGGATTACAGTAACATCAGTAAGGATATTACCTTCAGTCTAAAGATCTTAGGCTCTAGGCAACCAATGCTCAGGGCTTGAACCAAGAGTATGAATAAGACCAAAGAAGAGAGACTCAGAAACCTTGAATCAATGTCATTTATGTATTTAAAAATCATCTCCATGTCTTGCTTTTAATTCTTTTGGATATGTACCTAGGAATGGAATTGCTGGATCATATGGTAACTCTGTGTTTAACACTTTGACAAAAGTCCAAACTCATTGGCTTTTATAATGAGGAAATGAGAGAGGACTTTCTGGCACTAATAAAATACACACATGTTTCTCTCACAAAAAACAAAATCTTGGGAACCCTGTATTTACTACACAAGGCATTCAGCTTTCATTTTATTTTATTTTGTTTTTTAATGAATGAATGCATTGGTGGAGGCAGTAAGGAAAAGTCAACTGTGACATGCCTGGCAGTTAGCTATCCTCATGTGTAACAGACCTACAAAGACTTCAAGCAGGAAGTAGATTTAACATGGTAGGATGGAGATGGCTTGATAGAATGAGTAAGTGAAATGGGAGGGCTCTTCCCAAGAGTGGGACTGCGCTTTAGAGAGGATGTGAAGATGAGGTAATCTGTGAGAGAAGAGAGTATTCAGTGAGCGGCATAGTGGAGGAAAGGTGTGATACTTAGGCATGAAAAGGAATGAAAGAGTCTTCATTTTCTCCTCTGGCTCTGGTCCTCAGACAGTACTCTGCTCATTCCCTATCTTCACTTAAGTGAAGCTCCATTGAAAGGAAAATTGTATTAACTCCTCGCTTTCTCTCTGCATTAAGGTCTTCTACTAAAAAGAAAAACAGCAGTTATTAATTAAATAGCTGTTATTGTAGTCCTCCTCCATTGAGCTGAATAGAGGACCCATCATACATTAGTGAGAGTATTAGATGTGTCTGGAAGTGGGAGAGAAGGCATTTCACATTTGGGCTCCCCTTGGAACTTCTAAATGGTTTCATCACCTCATTTCATCCCAGACAAACACAGGAGGGCTTTAATATGAGGAGAGCCTCAGGACTCCAAATTATGGATATAAGCCTTCCTTTTGGCAAGTTATTTTTTGAAAAAGGAAGGAGAGAGGAAAGAGAAAGAAAGAAAGAATGAAGGAAACAAAAAAGGAATAATTGAATGGCATAACATTTCTTTTTTTAGTTAATGTACCCTCAATGAACGTAAATCCCAGAATTTTGAATGTTCTGTGACCTTCGGTAGCTTGTTTAAACTCTCAGCACCTCAGGGCCCTCTTTTTTATAACATAGGGGTAATGATTTTATTCCTATGTTGTGAAATAGGCTTTTTCTACTCAGTGTGAAGTTCTCAGTGTGAAAATACTTTGTCAATTTTAATGTTCTTAGCAAATGGGTTTTCTTTATACAGTGAATCCTTAAGGGCAATAACTTACACTTCTTTGTCATCTACTTTATAAGAAACATAGTGTCTCAAAGTGGTAGAAGAAGTCAACAAAGTTGTAAAAATTGTGTAAATTAGATAAAAGTATATGTGATAAGTTAAAGTCAGGATTTGTAGAATAGATAAGTTAGATTTTTTCATACAGTTTACTAAGAACTGTGCCTGGTACATACTATGCCCTTAGAAGCAATCATAGTTGTAAGGGATGATGTCTTTTTTTTTTTTTTTTTTTAATAGGTACCATTTATTGAGTGCTTACTAGGTCTTAGTCACTGTTGTAAACAGACTACATGTATGAACTCTAATTTCTACAGTCACCCTGTGAGCTATTATCCCCACTTTATAAACAAAGAAATTGAGGGATAGAGAGTTTAAGAAACTTGCCCAACATTAAACAGCTGTTACTTATTATGTAAAAATGAATCTATATTCTCATTTTGTATCAACCAAAGATCTCAATAATTGCTAACCAGAGCTGATTAACAAATGATGATCAACATGTTCAATATTTGACATTTTATTTACTTTAGGAGGCTGTTCTTAATTTTTATAGATTATTATTTATTTTAACCTATGATAGAATCATTAATATAAAGCCTTCTTAGGTGAGTAGCTTTCAAACTGTGCCCCAAGGATCCCCAGGAATTTCATGAAGAACATCACATCCTTTTCATTCATATTCACTCCAGGTATATCTGTTTTATATATTAGATTTCAATATTAGAGCCCTCCCCTTCCTTCTTTCCTTCCTTCCTTTCGTATTTCCTTCCTTCCTTTCTCTCTCTATTTTTTCCTCCCACCCTCCTTCTTTTTATCCATCCATTTGTCCATCCATCCATCCATCCATCCATCCATCCATCCATTCATCCCTCCCTCCCTCCCTCCATTTATCTATCTATACAAACATCCAATCAACCAACCAGCCAACCAACCAACCAATCAATATATTTTGGACTCCCGATGTATATAAAGCACTGTGTTACTAGCAGTTGCATTCTTACAAAATAAGGATCTAAAAGATTTTTTTCTAATTTTCAAAAAACCACAGAGAGTGAATTTAAAACACAATTTTGTTTAATTTCACATATGAAATATTTTGGAAAAATATTATTTATATATTATATGTTATCCTTTTTATTAGAATCAAAGATGTTCTCTCTTAAGAGGGAGAGATGGAAGTTGTGTCCAGCTTTGAGGAGTTACATAGACCTTGTTGGCTATGGGAATGCAGATGCAGTTTCCTGTATAGGAAATGATTATTTCCCTTTTTAATTTTTTATGAACTTCAAGCCAAGAAGGGTGAAGTTTTTACAAACATCCGGCCTTGATGGTTTGATTGACATGATCTGAGCTCACACTAATCTATCTGAATTGACATGTGGTAGTAGGCCATTGTTCAGAATGGAAAAACAGATTGTTTCTGGAAAGGAAAATAAAATCAATTAACTATATTTTTCCCCTTAAATATCTGAAGTACGTAGTATTAAAAACAGTAAAACTCCAATTGGAGAACAGGGCATTTAAAATTTTAGATTTCAGGATCTTTCTAGAGCTTGTGCAAATCACTTCATTAATGTCAGCAATATTATTAAATCCAAATTTATAAGCAAGTATGTTAGCTACTAAGTATCAGTGCATTAAAAACTTTGGTCTTTCCTGATTGAATGTATAGCACATTAAAATGCAATACTTAATTTTAAAGTAGATCATATGTACCTTTAAAGATTCGACAGCAGAAAAACATTTTTGAGTACGAAATGTTAGATTATCTCTAAATCTTTTTTCTTAATAAGTGTATTCAGAAACTTTAAAGTGATTTTCAATCTTGACTCAAAATACACCATCGTGATTTTTTTTTGTTTTCTTTTTGGTCTCTTTTCCTTTCCAGTTTTGCCATACTACATTAAGAAAGAAATATTGACTAAAAGGCTGGTTTCTCCTGATTAAAAAATGCTTTCCCAGGGGCAGCCTAATTAAAATATGCGTCCCCCTCTGTCTCTCCCTGTCTCCTCTCCCATACTAGAGGACAGCTTCCCTGACGTAGGTGAGAGAGCCTGGAGCTACACTTGGAGAGATTATAAAGCCAGAAATCGAATCTTCATTTCTATTGAAGATTTAAACCATCTTACTAAAGTTCGTTCTATTCACCTGACTTAAAACTTGTGTTGGGGCCTGGAGTTCAGGATTGGGGGGTGGGTGAAGGCAGAGGGGAGAGTAACAAGGACACTTACAAAATCTCAAGGGGATGAAATAAGGGTATTGAGTGCTTGAGAAATGGCGGGCTGTGATTGGATACTTTTACTGGATTCTGAGGATTTGGGGGTAAAAAAGAGGAACAACTTGTTTTTCATGGTTTAATTTTCTCAGCAGATTTACAGATTGTCCTAATTTTGATGTGACTCATATACATTTCGGTTAAATTAATTTTTATATTCTGAGAATGTTGTGTTTTAAATCTTTGTATTTTGTTTTGTAAACTTTTGTAAATTTTTTAAGTCCCCAGCAATGTATACATTCTCTTAAAAATAGATACTTTTATATCTAAAACTATCTCTCGAATACATATGCACAAACATATATTTTTCCTGAAACTTAATCCTGAAGGTTTGGCTTTTCTGCTTAATTTTTATAAATTAATTTATTTTAACCACACACTTCTGTTATAGAACTTAAATATTAAAATGTTTCCTTTAAAAATTCATTGTCCAAGAGGAATGAAAATATTCAAAAGAGAGGTTTTAATGTTTACAGATTGCTTTCGGACTTGGTCTGTAGGTTAAGTACACCTTCAAATACTGAAAAAATAACAGTACTTATGGTTGATTAAACCCTGATAATAAAATCAATAAAATAAAAATAAATACTAGAACTAGATTCTGCTTCAGATGTCTAATTAAAAATATGTTAAGTGAGTAAATTACAGTGAGTCGCAAGAAAAAAGAGAGTGAATAATCATGACATTAAAACAAGAGAATAGAAATATTTGGGATTTATGTCATTTTCTTAATTTGAAACATGTGTATGATCTTTAACATATACAGCAAAAAATAAAAATACGATTAAGCCATTTTGAATGCCATTTTGAAAACAAAAGAAAACAAAGATATATTCCATTAATCTGTAGTAATAATTTAAATGATAGTACTTTGTCTTCCTTACTATAATTATTTCTGCAGACAAGAAGAATAACTTGGAGAGAATTTGCATTTACTTTTGCTTAATTTTGTTTCTGTCCTTGGGTTTCACTTCTGTCCCATGGTAATATGTAAAAGTAGGACCACCTGTTTTCCACTGGGCTTTCAGTTTGGGTATATACTTACAGCACAGAAGTATATTCCTAATCAGAGTTCTTCTGGAAATCTGAGGTAAGT
Organism: Balaenoptera musculus; assembly: GCF_009873245.2. Classification (NCBI taxonomy): domain Eukaryota; kingdom Metazoa; phylum Chordata; class Mammalia; order Artiodactyla; family Balaenopteridae; genus Balaenoptera; species Balaenoptera musculus. The sequence goes on along the minus strand of NC_045789.1, from coordinate 93,115,566 downwards.
TAATGAGAACAATAATAATAATATAAAGCTGAAGTCAATAAAATGAAAGGTCTTCCAGAAAGACTGCACCCCTCAAAAGAAAAAAAAAAAAGAAATCTATGAACAGACACACAAACTTCCTGTGCCGACTTAAAAGCTTTATGAATAAGGAAATCAGCTCACTTCCATAAGGATCCAGGAAGGGAATATTTAAACGTAAATCCTGATAGATAGAATCTAGGTAGCATGTATTTTCCTACAACAAATGATAAGAGAACAGATAATTATAGAGTAATGTTTTTAATAAGTTGGAAATATTTCTGTCTTTGAAAAGATTGCTGTGAATTGGAGAAGGCAGAGGAAAAACTGTTTTTGCTTGAAAATTTGCAAAAGTATTTTGAGTTTGTATTTCCCCATTTATATTTTAAGTTAGCAATAGGGAAAAAAATCAGATCAAATTTGTATATGTGTCAAAAAAAATCAGACCAGAAAGGCCATCTTCCATCGATTTTTCAACCTGAAAGGGACAAGGAAGGGAAAGTTGGTCTTTGCTCTCTTCCATCAGGGTGTTATGCCGGTCAGTTTGTACGCAAATGATTTATTCTGAAAAGCGGACTTTACACTTAGAGAAATTCCAGAATGGAGTATTAGTGCCCCATGGAGTGTTTGCAAATGCAGTAATGCATCAGGGAAGCCAGCTTCATGTATCCTGCCTGCCTGCACTTACGCAAGCTTAAGTGTTCATTTTCAATAATGACTCAAATAATTGGAACATAAAGGGGCTGCATTTCAGGATAGCTGGACTACTCACCCACTAGCTTGCCACTGCAAAGAGGAAAAGAAAGCTTAACTGTCTACTTTATGATGTTAGCAGATAATTAAGAATAAGAAAATCTAAAATTCGGACAATATCCATCTTATTAAAATTTGACTTCGTTTCCATTTTTCTTTAATTGCAAAAATTTTATGCTTAATATCATAACTGCCATTTTATGTAATTATATTAGAATTGTTTCATGTAAGGCATTTTCTTATTCTGAAGGTTATTTTGAGAAAAGCTAGAACTTCATTTTCTCTCACTCATATGTAAATTAGCCAGTGTAAGCAAATAGCTTCTATGAGAAACCAGGTGTTTTCAATGATTTAATAATTAATTCCAGACTATGAATTTTATAACCCAAATACTCTAAAGTTTTAAAATAAACTTTCAGGCGGTGGATTGAGGTACTCCGAGGTCATGAAATCAAACTGTTAATTGCAGTATATTGTGACGTTCCTCCGGGTTTACATGCTAACTTTAGAGAATTTCTGAGAGTTGTTCTCAATATTGCACTTAATTTAACTCATCAATATAGCATGTTTCATTTACATATATATATATATATATATATAATTTTGTATGTTCTCTACTAAATAAAATTGTCCTCCTTAACGTTATATTTCACATTCTCCACAATCTACTCCAAGTGAAGTCCTAGTCCTAGTGAAGTTTCCCACTTGAATTCTCACTGCTTCATACCCCTCAGTTGACTAAACTTTTTGTTATTTTGAGTGGTGATTCTCAAATTATTTAACAACAGGTTCAGCATAGTTACCAACTATTCAGAACATACATTTGTACATCCTATAAGTGTTTAACTGCTGGATATCAGCTCTAATTTTTTCTCATATATGTTCTGTAATTTCTGACATCCCTATTTCAGTTAAGAATGATTCATGTAACACAGCATACAACTGCTGAGTCTTCAACTGTTGGTATTTATATAAGGAAAGTCTAGAGGTAGGCAGTTCAGGGCTAGTGTAAATTCTCAGCAGTGACTAAGGAACCCAGGCTCTTTCTGCCTCTCTGCTGCACCATCTTTAGTATGTTGGCTTTTGTTCTCATGATTATCACCTCATATGCATAATGTGGCTGCTGTACCTCCAACTTTTCATCCATTTTCCAGCAAGGAAAATCATTAAGTGTAAAGGAGCAATAGTTAAAGGGCTGTGCCAGTTCATGGTGTTTTGTTTTGTTTTGTTTCATTTTGTTTTGTTTTTTTAAGTAATGTGGAAACCCTACCCAGTAGTCGTTGGCTCACATTTCATCAGACAACACTGTGTCATGGCTGCCTGTACCTGGAAGATGGCTAAGGAGGAAGAAATGCAAGTGAGGATTGGGTCATTGAATGAACACTCTACCACAGTGCCTTTTGCTCACATTTATCCCTCCACTTGGAATGCTCTTTCTGTCATCTCTCCTGTGCCCTTCATCCACAGCTTTTGTCCCATTTCAGACTGAGGGCCTATCAGCTGTTGGTTATATTTTCCTGTGGAATATCTCATTTTAACCTTCATAATACAAGGCAAAATACCTGTAACTAGCTATGTGCAGCTGTATCTTAATCTTGAGGTTGAAGACTGTATCACTGAGTTTTAAGTGTCAAAAAATTATTTAAACTAGTTTATTCCATAATTCATTGATTCATTTAACATGGAAGTCCAGGGATTTGCTGGCTTCAGGCATGTCTGGATACAAAGGCTGAAATGATGTGCATATTGTTATCCTCTGTATCTAGTCTCACTCGCAGACTTGTCCATCCTCCCTCCCTCCCCCTCTCTCCTCTTCTGTTCTCCTTCCCTCTCCTCCTCTCTTTCTCTCATTCTTTTTTTTTTTTTTTTAATTTTTTTAAAATTAATTTATTTATTTACTTATGGCTGTGTTGGGTCTTCGTTTCTGTGAGAGGGCCTTCCCCAGTTGTGGCAAGTGGGGGCCACTCTTCATCGCGGTGCGCGGGCCTCTCACTATAGTGTCCTCTCTTGTTGCAGAGCACAGGCTCCAGACGCGCAGGCTCAGCAATTATGGCTCACGGGCCCAGTTGCTCCGCGGCACGTGGGATCCCCCCAGAGCAGGGCTCGAACCCGTGTCCCCTGCATTGGCAGGCAGACTCTCAACCACTGTGCCACTAGGGAAGCCCTCTTTCTCTCATTCTTTATTGTACTTTCCTCTGTTTTTCTCCATTCTGAAATAGGTTCTCAACACATTGTGTAAAAGATAGCTATTTCTGGCTCTTAACTTACTTGATTTTTCATTATGACAGAGTCAGGGAGCCCCTCCTGCTCCCAAATGCACTTATCAAATGTTTCTGGAAGAAATATGACTAGCCTTGTTTGGCCACGTTTCTACCTTTTAACCCATAGCTGCAGAGGAGAATAGAATGTTAAGATCGGTTAAGTCTAGGTCATGTGACCATTCTGGTGGCCCAGGGGTGGAGAGGACTATAATTGATGGTCCTACCACAACCATATGTGAAGTTGGGGGAAAATGCCATGCAAGCAAAATAATAGCTGTTAATTTTCCTATCATTTTTCACTCCATGTATATGCGTCTGACAAAGTAAATAGGAGCTCAGTATGTATTTGAAGAAGAGAATGGAAAAATAGGATAGGAGAAGAACTGAGCTGACCTGTACACAAGAGGAGAAAACCAGGTAGCGTTTCAGTGTTTCACAAGCTGTATTTAGATCATGCAATGCCATTTTACATTTTGAATTCATATGAATTCCTAGTAGATAAGTCATTCAAAGTTTTTTAAAAACAAGAAATTTTAACCCAAAATCACATCCTAAAATATGTTATCTTACCAATTGTTCTTTCAGCAAATATTTATTGAGTGCCTACTCTATGCTAAGGCACAAAGTGGAAAGTGTTCTATTCTTTTGGTGAAGGTAATTGAGATGTTTTTCCTCTATACTTAATGAAAATGTTAATCTGATAGAGAAAATAACAGGTGATGACATAGGTAGCAAGTAAAATATATTCAGGGAACCATTTACTTCCTTAAAGCTTCTTATAAAATGGTATAGTGGTGTATTCAACTCTAGTTTATGGAAATAAGAAACTTAAGGAAATGAATTCAGATATTTAGCCCTATTTATTTTAAACCAAACAAAGAAGCATTTGATACATTTTTAGGTCTCCCAAAAGACATCCTAAACATAAGCATATAACTCCAAATAAAATAAGTTTATATTTACACATTTTATTTCTCTGTTACCCGGTTGATTGATTCAGAGTTGTTCTGGGATGAAAGATTGTAGCATTTATTTCTCCTGATTTTTTTCTATTGGCCTCGAATAACTCAGTTCATTAAAGACTTCTGAGAAGTTCATTGCCATTTCCCCCTATCTTTTGCCATCAGTGTTTGGGATGAGGAAAGGATGAACTTGAAGCATGGTTGCTTCTTTGTCACCGCTGCACCTAGTCATTATTTCTCCAGAAAGCAGGCTGAATCTGTCAGGCAAAGCTTCCTAAGGCTGGATCCTTTCAGCCCATTCTTACAGGGGTAATAAGGCTTGGAAATTATTTCAGTGGGCCTGCCCTGGAACAGCATTCCTCTTGGTTTTCTTTTGAAGATTGATTGGTTTACAAAGGAAGACTGATCGCGCTACTCTTTTTCTCACTTTTTCTCTTTTTTTCCATTCTTGAAAGCTTGATAGTTGTATGCAATAAGAAGCCTTACTTGATAGATTTTGTGTCCATGCTTTATGTAGTTCTCTAAACCTGATTCTTGGAGTTGAGGAACTTTTAATGGAACTCTTTAGCTAAGCTGAAATCACTTATATAATCCAGCTCTGTAGGGTAGTTTTTCTGATTTTTTGAAATGGCATGATGAGATAGAAAAAGATAGAGGGGGCAAGGGGTGGGGTGGAGGGAGAGATGCAAGAGAATTTCTAAAACTAGTCTTTTAACAGACTAAGATTAAAGTTCTCAATAGCCTGCTGGAAAGAGAAATTTCTAAACACAATTTTTGGCTTTTTTAAAGTTAATTGAAAATAATTATATGTGTTTGTGGTAAACCACAACAATCTCTCTGTAGTGTCGTGCTCAAAATATGCCACTAGAACAAGTTAATGAGGATGTTTCACAGCAATACCTTTAATTCTAGTCAAGTAAAAATCAATTCAAATAAATTCAACATAAAATTTAAACACCTACTCTGTACCCAGAGTCTTTTTTGGGATCTGGAAAACTCCTTTTAAGTAATTCTTATAATTGATGCATTTGATCTAGTGATAGGAATATAAAAAAGTGAAAAATGCTCATGATAAAATTTGACAGGGGCTTTGAGAGCAGTAAATATGAGGAATTAAGGGAACCTTTACTTTTGACATCATATGCTCAAAGGAAGTATTTTATATCCTGACTCCAATTCTAGGAGGTTCCCTGTGAACCTATAGGATGGCAGAAATGACTTTTTTCCTCCTATAATGGAGTGGATATTTACACATCACACTCAGATGTACAAAAACAGTGTTCTATTTTATTTGTCAATAAATACATCCTGCCCACAATGATGCAGAGAGAAAGTAACTTTGCTAAACAAAGTTATTTTAGCCATCTTTGGTTTATATTGGTCTCTTTCAGATGAATTCAATTGCAATTGACTAAATCCTCAGTCAATTTGAAGTTCCTATTCCATGTCAGGAAGGTGTCTTCTCTCAATGAGTCCACACTCCTGTATTCTTCCCAAAATGGCGCTGAAAGAAAAGCTAAATCCCCATGTCCCATAGTAAGAGAGCAAGATGCTTCTGATCTGTGTGCTGTCTTTGTCGTCATTGATTTCCTCTGGGGTCAGAGGTATTGTCTGGTATTGTCTAGATACAATGCCTTGTATTGTCCCCAAATATCTTGTGTTCTTGTCTACCAAGGGCCAGCCATTTGGGGCTGTTAATACTTATTTATACAGGCTGTGAAAGGAGGTTCTGTTGCTACTGGGTTTTGAGAGCCCCGTAGTTTATAGCAAGGGTTGGCAAACTATGGCAGACAGACAAAATCCAGCTGCCTGAGGGCCAAATCCAGCCACGCCGATCCGTTTATGCATTGTCTGTGTCTGTTTTAGTTATACAACAACGTAGGTTAGTAGTTTCTACAAAGACTGCATGGCCCACAAAGCCTAAAACATTTACTAACCGGCCCTTTTCAGAAAAAGTTTGCCTAGAGAAAGGTCAGCATCATGCCAGTAGGAGATGCTCTCTTTGTCTCTCCCTCTCAGTCTACAAGTAGTAAAACATCCGTATCTCAACCAAGCCTCCTCTGCTCAATACACCAGGATGCTGGAGAGACCCTCGCATCTGTACATCTGAAGGTGGGTAGACTGGAACACAGAGAGGAGGCAGAACTGAGGGAACAGCTGAGATGGTGCCTGTGATTCTGACCCTGCAGCCCTGGTTGACCTGCAACCCCAGAGAATCCAATAGTAGCAGGGGAGCCAGTGCACACGATTCTGGCTTCCCAGCCTCGGCAGCATCAATGGCGTAAAGGAACCAGGCATCAGTGATGGCGGGGCCTGTGACCCCAGTTCCTCCAGCTGCAGCAACATCCATAACACTGGTCCCCCTGCCTGGGGCAACAGCACCCACAAACCCAGCAACCCCGAAGCACCTGCAATCCTGATGCCCACCCCATCCTACCCCACCCGCTGTTGTGGTGGAGGCACCCAATGGGCCCAGCATCAATGCCAGTGACGGTGGTGACATTGGCAGTAGGCAACAGCAAGGCACTCGTGACCCTAAAGGCATGAGCAGTGACAAGGCAGGCACTGGCAACATGTCTGTAAGAGGTAGTAGAGGGTGCAAAATGCTGATTCTCAAATATACCAGAGGCTGCTCAGAAACTTGTGCTATAGTGCCACCTACTGAAAAACAAAAGAAGGGCCTCAAATTAACAACCTATTGAATAGTTAGTATCAAAGTAAAAGAAGCTTTACCTAAATAAGAAAGTTGTTTGCTACTTGAAATATGCCAGCAGAGGACCAACTCATCAAGCTTCATGAAAAACCACAATAACATGGTATCACAAAGTGATAATGACAATTCTCCAGGAACCAAACTCATTTAAAGTCATGGAACATTGCAGTCTAACTGATAGAGAATTCAAACTAGCTGTCATGAAGAAGCTCAACAAGCTACAAGAAAACAAAAAGGAAGTTCAATGAGTGCAGGAATAAAATCGATGAACAGAAGTAATATTCTACCAAAAAGATTGGAACTCTAAAAAAGAACAAAACAGAAGTCTGGAGCTGAAGAGTTCAATAGATGAGATGAAGAATGCATTAGAAAGCATTGTAAATAGAGCAGATCATATGGAAGAGAGAATTAATGAGCTCGAAGATAGAAATATGGAAAGGATTCAGGTAGAAGAGGAGAGAGAACTGAGTTTTTTTTTAAATGAAGAAATTTTATGAGAACTATGTGACTCCCTTAGGAAAGGCAACATAAGGATAACGGGTATCTCAGCAGGAGAAGAGAGGGAGAAGGAAGCAGAGAGTTTGTTTAAAGAAATAACAGCTGAGAACTTCCCAAACCTGAGGAAGGAACTGGATTATACAAGTCCATGAAGCTAAGAGAGCACCTAATTACCTCAGTGCAAAAAGACCTTCTCCAAGACACATAATATTAAAATTGTCAAAAGTCAATGACAAAGAATTTTAAAGGCAAACAGGAAATGAAAACAGTGACCTACCAAGGAGCCCCCATTAAGCTATCAGCATATTTTTCAACAGAAACTCTACAGGCCAAGAGAGGGTGGAATGACATACTCAAAATACTGAAAGATAAAAGCTATCAGCCAAGAAAGCTCTACCCAGCAATGTTATCTTTCAGGTACTAAGAAAAAATAAGGCCTTTCCCAGAAAAACAAAATGAAAAGCCAGCCTACCAAATCAGTGAAGATATTTGCAAGTCATATATCCACTAAGGGGTTAATATCCAAAAAATGTAAAGAACTCATACAACTCAACAATGACAAAGCAAACAACTCAATTGAAAAATTGGCTTGGGACTTGAATAGACATTTTCCAAAGAAGGCATCAGATGGCCAATGTGGCACGTGGAAGCATGTTCAACATCAGTAATTATTGGGGAAATGCAAATCAAAATGACAATGAGATATCTATCACCTCATGCCCTTTATAATGACTATTATCAACAAGACAAGAAGAAGTGTTGGAGAAGATGTGGAAAAAAGAGAACTCTTATATACTGCTGGTGGTAATGGACATTGGTGTAACCATTATGGAAAACAGTATGGCAATTTCTCAAAAAATTAAGAATAGAACTACCATATGATCAAGATATTCCATTTCTGGGTATTTCTTTGAAAAATATGAAATCACTAATTCAAAAAGATACATGCACCCCTATGTCTATGTTCTTTCCAACATTATTTACAATAGCCAAGATATGGAAACAACCTAAATGTCCATCTACAGAAGAATAGATAAAGAAGATGTGGTATATGTATATATACATATACACACAATGGAATACTACTCAGTCATAAAAAAGATAAATCCTGCCATTTGTGACAACATGGATGGATCTTGTGGGTATTAATGAAATGACTCAGATGAGAAAGACAAATACCATATGATTTTACTCATGTGTGGACTATAAAATAAAACAAACAACACAAAACAAAAACAAACACATAGATACAGAGAAAAGATTAGTGGTTACCAAAGGGGAAAGAGGCTGGGGGGGGGGGAGGGTGATATAGGTGAAGGAGGTCCACTATACAGTGACGGATGGAAATTAAACCTTTGGTGGTGAGCACACTGCAGGGTATACAGAAGTTGAAATATAATGTTGTACACATGAAACGTGTAATGTTATAAACCAAAGTTACCTCAGTTTAAAAAAAGTGCCAACCCCTGATTTCTAGAATTTTGGGGTTGACCACTTCTTTGCCTGTCCTTCTCCTTGACATGTTTCATCTTTTCCAGGCACACGGGAATGATTGGGTTTCATGCACAGCAAACCCAGATCAGGGAGCTATGTCAGACGCATCTGTGTAGAGACCTCTCTGTCCCTCTCCCTCTCCTTCCTCACTGCTTTTGTATCACGCTGGATGTGAAAAGGAAGCAAAGCACCAGTCCAATCTCAGCCTGTCCTTATTGCTCATCGTAACTGGGGGTATTGGAAGTGACTGTATTTTAAGATTCCACTCTCTTGGCTGAAGAACTTTGGTATTTTCTTACAGACTCATGTATCATTTTCAACTTAGTTATGTCCCTTCCAAATCTCTGTTCTTCTTCTTTCCAAGAAAGGCTTTCTACTTCGT